>NC_088326.1:6368636-6671666 GCF_910592395.1 Lineus longissimus
AAGAAACTTAATCGAACCACTCACGACACAGCACACCATCAGGCCAGAAATACTCCTCGAGTAGCGCATGCTTATCCTCCATGTCCAAAATAATCTTTGCTGATTGTGTTCCCCTGATTTTGCTTTTAATCAGACGAACCGTAGGTGATTGAATATTGCGATTTGAGAGGAACGTAACAATCGATTCGGAGGTTGAGCGAGGCGAGATGAATCCAACGAAAAGAGGTGCTCTCCTTCGACGTGGGGGCCGTACTACACCGACAAATCCGCAGTTTTCGGTTAAGTGAGGATCATTATGATGACACTCTCGCATTTCTGTTGGTTTTGAAGAGCTCGTAGCTCTCTCGGTTGTGCATTGATTCGTAGAGATGATTGTCTCGATCTTCCTTGGTGGCGGGTTGGTTTGTCGGTTCGTTTTTCCCGATGACTCCCTTGCGAATTCGGATGACCTGCTTGAGTCCACAGTCACCTTGTTATCGCGATGAACTGATTCCTGCGGTTTGGGTGCTTTCGAGGTCGCAGCAACAGCATATGTATGGGCGGTTATTTCCGCATTAAATGATGTCCTAAAACGCGTCTTTATAACTGGCGACTCGTGTGTGTGTGTAGAGCAACCCGTGCGTACAGAGCAAAACGCGCGTATCTAACTCGCGACCCCTACAAAGAACATAACGCGAATGTATAACTACTGTCGCATAAACGTGCCGTCTGATAACTAGTGTCGGATAACTAGTGTCGGATAAGTGCTGTCGGATAACTGCTGTCGCATATAAGGTTCCTCAGCCTTCCGCATCGCGGCGCTAGTTATTATTACTTTTGTTCTAAGCGACGTAATCCCGAGTTTGAGACAGAAGAGAAAAATGGCTACTAATCAAGATCCACATGTGCTCCAGCGGGCAGCACGCATGCTGCAAGACGTTGTGAATTTGTTGGGCAGGCCTACCCAGGACCAGGTCCCTCTTGATAATCGGGTTGATAATATTGCCTACTACATTACAGTTACCAATTGGTAAATCGTATGTCGCTTAGAGCAAAAACAATAATCATCAAGACACAAGAGCGCCGCGATGCAGGAGGCTGAGGAACCTTATATGCGACAGCAGTTATCCGACAGCACTTATCCGACACTAGTTATCCGACACTAGTTATCCGACGGCACGTTTATGCGACAGTAGTTATACATTCGCGTTATGTTTTTTGTAGGGGTCGCGAGTTAGATACGCGCGTTTTGCTCTGTACGCACGGGTTGCTCTACACACACACACGAGTCGCCAGTTATAAAGACGCGTTTTAGGACATCATTTAATGCGGAAATAACCGCCCATACATATGATTCACTCGAAAATTTCATCTTTGTAATGTGACAGCTGGAAGCTGCAGTGTCGTCTTTTTCTGAAAGTTTCGAAACACTTTCGGCGGTTGATTTTAGGTCCGATTTGAAAAGTTTCAAGTCATTTCGCAGTTTACTCACACCTGAGTCGCGTGAGTCTTTGATTCTCTCCCAAGCAAGCTTTATTTCATTGAATTCCCCGGGCAGTTTACCTAACATGTTACACTTTTTGTCTAATGAGTTTAGACGGAACGAGAAATCAGATTTCATTTCGTTCAAGTGTTTTTCAAGCTTATCGGTTCTGCTTTTTTCCCGTTGTAGAGATCTAACAAGTTTATCACATTCGTCTCTCAGAAAAGCGTTTTCTTTGGATAGGTTTAACATTTGACATACAGTGTCCTCTTTGAATGTTTTTAGTTTGCTAAGTCCCTCAAACCGGCGCGTTTCTGAGTCGTTTTTGTCGTTCTTGGTCACGCTTAGCTCGCCTTTTAGTTTCTGACACTCTCTCTTTAAGGAATTGTTTTCCTCTCGTAGATCACTGAATTGAGCTTCGCATGCTTCCCGTAGGCCTAGCGTTTCCAGTTTGGTGTCGAGTTTAGCGCATGCCTCCGTGATTGCGGTTTTGTCTGTGGTCAAACCGCACGTGGTATTCTTAGTAAACTCTTTCAGCTTTTTCAGCTCAGTCACGCACGATTTAGACGTGTTGGTCGAGGGAACGCACTCTCGCTTTAGTTCTTTGAGTTGTTCCTCCAGCCAAACAATGGAATTGGTTAATTGCTTGCACACAGACATTTGCGTCATCGCAAAGAGCCTTGCGGCTGCGATCACGCAGGCACTAAGCTCTTTAAGCAAGCCGAATCAGCGTCAGAAAATTGCGGTTTGCACGGTAGTAGACCTAGTTTATTATAGACCATGAGACATGACCATTTATCTTTCAGTTGCATTGCGCCCACTTGGTAACTACTTCAAAGTTGTTTGTAAATTCATTTGACCCTTTTAAGAGATGGTATGAACTTGTTACCACTGGCAATTTGTGCCTGTTAATTCATAAAATCAGTTTTTATTTCATGAAATAAAGATGTGAATAGGTGGCTACTAAATACCTAGGAACGAGGTTATACCCTATCCCTCTGTGTGTAGAATGTATTGAGGTAAGTCACCTGGGCACTTGGATTAAAAAATGGCCGCTTGCTTTATGCATGTGTGCCAAGCCAAGACAAAAATTACCAATTTCTCTCAATTAAGCTGGGAAAAGTTCATTACTTGTACAAAAAAATGGCTAGAATTGAGAGAATATATAGGTATTGAGAAGACTGTGGCATCTGAAGCCGTTTTGAGGTATGTAACTGACCAAATATGAAGGGTCAAAAGTGAAAAACGAATGTAAACAAACTAGCCGTTCGTTCGTTCGTTCGTTCGTGAATTCCTCCCGCTAGAATCGAGAAACCCTTATAAAAGGTCGTTGTATTTACAGTCTCTGGCGATATATAGTCTGTGGCATATTAAGTTGCATAGCGAGTTGGCCCTGTCAGTGTTTGATTTTAATGAAATTATAGGAGTATTTCGAATTGAGCTTGTGTTAATATTTTTGGTGTTGCCATTCAGTGTGTGTGTAGTGTAATAGGTCAGTACATCCATCCTGTATCCCCAGCCGTTCAAAATCGCATAGCACAACTCTGTCTTCGTCTGAGGAGGGGGTAGTCCGTCTCCTTGGTATAGACTGCATAGTGTCGAGATCAGATTCCCTCGATCCTTCTCAAGAGATGGGCATGTGACTAGAAAGTGTGGGGCATCTTCCTCTTCCGAGCGACATAATGGGCATTGGGGATCAACCTCTTGCTTGTTGAAGCGTACTCTGTCCTGTCGTAGGCCAAATCTACCGACCAGGAGTCTCGCTCTTGTAGTTGCCTCTGTAACTAGATACTGCTTTCCTTTACAAGCTTGCCACAGAGGATGGGGGCGACCTATCCATACCTGGTCGAGGATAATCCATTGGAGGGTCTTTCTGGCTTGAGCTTCAGAAACTAAGGCGTTGGTCCACGAGTCCTTAATCAACATGATGGTGTTATCCTTCCAGTGGCATTTCTTCCAGGGGTGTTGAAGTGCCTGGTGGATGTTGATGCCATACTTTTCGGCTGTTTTACATATCTTGTTAAACCAGCTCTTCGAGGTATCTGATTTAAGAGACAGTTGTCTTTGCGCGACTTGCCATAGGGGATTATTTCTGTCGAGTCTTGTGATGGCTCCAAACAGGGAGAGTTGACGTGCGTGAATTGTTGCCTCGATTGGTATTGTTCCAAGCAGCAGGTAGATGGCCGACTTAGCTGTGCTTTCCGGTAGACTCTGGATTAGTGTTAGTGCCTTTCGGTGAAAGAGATCGAGTTGGGACACTTGAGCTGCCGACAAGATGGTGGCTTCCAGACCATGCAGAAGTCTTGGGATGACGAAGGTGTCATAGATTTTCATTGATGCGGAAGGGTCTAGACCATTATAGCTGTGAAAACCCACACCCATCAGGGCATATGCTGTCCGTCTTGCCAGGGTAATCCTCGGTGAAATATCAGGGGACGTCTTTCCCTTTTGCCAGTTTAGCCCAAGATGTACAAAATCCCCCGCTATAGTAGCTGGTTTGCCCCCCAGGTGCCATTCCTGAACTTTACTTGAGCTTGCTTGCGACTGGTGGTGTGGACATACTACTGATTTCACTGGATGTAGTTCATAAAGATTGGTGTTTGAGTGGTCGTTGCTGACTGACATCATTGCTTGAAGTTCCATGGGACTTGATGTGAGAAGGAGTAGGTCATCGGCGCAGCCAGGGGATCCGATGTATGTAGGGCCTATATGTAGTCCCAGCCCTGCTTTAGTGAGGGACGATGCCAAATCGTTTGCATACAACTTGTAAAGTGTCGGAGACATGACTGCACCTTGCTTCACTCCTTGTCGGACTGCATATTCCCTGCTGTCTTCACCGCACCATCTCACAACCTCTGTACTGGAGTCATACAGATCGTCAATCAGACACCACAGAGATTTCTTCATTGGTGTACCAAACATCTTGAGCTTGAGGCGAGAGTGGGACACAACATCAAAGGCTTTGCGAGCATCAAGTGAGCAGATCAGCAGGTCCTGTTTCTTTTCCTTGGTTTCGGCGATGGCTTCAGTCACAAGAAGAGAGGCCATTGAAGGTGATCTTCCGGCTGAAAAGCCATACTGAAGTCCGCTCTGCCCATCTGTAAGGTCTTTCTCAGTGCACATGAGGCAAATCAGCTCCAGTAGTTTACCAAAGATTGACGTTATTGTGATCCCGCGGTAGTTATCTAGCAATAAGGAGTCCTTTCCTTTCTTTGGAATTGAGATCTTGTACGCCGTCTTCATTATCTTCGGGGCCTTTTTCGCCTTCATGATGGAGTTGAAAATGGCAGTGAGCTTTTCCATGGCAAGTTGGGAGCAGGAGAGTAATTTTAAATGTTCTGCGCGGAATCCTTCTCTATCGGCCGCTTTCTTCTTGCTCATCCCGTCAATCGCTTTCTTTATCATTGTGATGTCAATCTCAGTACCGTCATCAATGCTTCCTGCCACTTTACGCATGTTAAACAGCAGGCGGTCCATATCTGGTTCCTCTACCTTTGGGGTTGCTAGCTTTTCATAGTAGTTTGCCCACTCTCTTCTGATAGCGTTGTCATCAGTTATGATTTCACCTTCTATGCTGATTGCGGTTGTTGCTGTTTTCTCTTTCCTCTGTTTAGCAATGATTCTGTGGAAAAGAGCCTGGTCAGTGGTCAAAGCTGACGATATTTCTCCCAGCAGCTGCTTACGATCGCTTGCGTCCTCCCTCCTCTGGATCTGGCGTACCTTCTTTGTTGCCGGGTGGTCACCGGTGGGCTTTCCAAGCTGTTTCCAGGAGAATAGTCGATTTTTAGATTCTCTGACTGCTTCTGCCAGTTCATCAGACCAATTCTTTGGGCGACCTCCACTATGTCTGGACTTGATGGACCTGTATGGTACGGCTGCTATGGTGGCTGTGTTTAGGGCATTCTGAAGTGTTAGGATAGCATCGTGGGGATCCATGTCATGGATGGGAGAAGACTGCAACTCGTTTGACAGGATTTTTTCAAACTCATCAGGATCAGCTTCGTCAAATCGGAAGAGCTTTTTCGCAACAGGCTCCTTCTGTGACTTCTTTGGCGGGTTGAGACATGGGATCTGTGTGTCACTCTTCAGCGGTAAGTGTTTGGATGAATTTGTCGCAGCCTGATCCATGATTAGGGATGGGGTGGACCAGCCCGAAGAAGAGCTAGCCCTTTCACCAATACAGATGTGATCTATTCTGGACCTGTGTCCGAGGTGTGTGTGGCCTGCATTCAATCATGCATTGTTTTTGTGTACACAAATCACAATACATATACATATGTACTGTATGTATAGGCCTCTGGCACATCTGGCCTGATAGCATGTAGTTTGTGTATGTTTTGTTATGAATTGGCAGCTCATTCAAGCCTGTAATCTATACATGATTAGCACCTTATGAAGTGTGCCCATAGTGTTGTATGAATGTATAAATCTCAGCTGCATAATCTCAAATCGACAAATCCAATGGCTAAAAGGCAGTGTTTAATTCTGTATGTTGTTTCAATTTCCAGGCACTGCATTGGGCTAAACTTTAGAATCCCCGATCAGAAATGACGTAGTTTGATCGCATTCAACTATAAATCCATTGAACAGTGGTGCTTGTTTAGTCAACCGATGACCTTTTTTTGGGGTGTGATCGGGGATTGTAAACTCGTTCCCGCTATACGTGCAAAAGTAAGATAGAGCGCCAGGAAAAACAGGAAAAACCAAAACGCGATGGTGTGTTTAGGTCAAGTTATAAACATTAAGTACATGTTAGAGTAAAGAGTGTTGGGCATTGTGACCAAGAGGACCATTGACCATTGACAGTTGCATCCTGAGTGGTAGATAAGGATGCACCTATTGACTTTTCAGGCCTCTCTTGTTATATGTAGCATTGTAGGATTTGTGTGTATGACTATTATACAAAAAGTTAGTAATTGTTTTCTAAATATATTGCAGAACACACCAGTTCGATCAATTCTTTTGAGGCTGACATATCAAACAGCGGACATGAAACTGATGACGAAGAAGACACTAGACCAAGGAAGTTACTCCGGTCATCAAGACAAGATGCTACTCCAGGAGTCCAGAGAACATCTCACGTGCTTCCTCGCCAAGTGCATCCTATGTCGAAAAACAAAACACAAGCGAGACCGTGTTACAAAAAAGTCGTGTGAAGAACGGTTGTCCCAGTGTGAAACCTTACAAGCTGGATGCTTAATAAAAGGTGCAAAACAAAAGAAAGATGAGGTATGCATACACACTAAACATACATCTTAAAGGAATTTAAGATATAGGCTGTCAGTTGTCACCTGTGTGTATTAATCCGACAGCTTTATAGGCTGCATGTAACATAGCAACACATTCATTACTTATTTTAGTTTACTGTCCTGAGGGTGAAGTGCTTTTAAATTTCTAAACTTCTGAAAGTATCTCACTAGTTCCCCTTTTTGTATTTTCAGGTTTTGCTCCTGCATTTTCAAAATGTGGACCCTGTTTCTGCAGAAGTATGCTATCACCATAGTTGCTACGTTACGTACACTCGATTTTTACGTGCTTCAGAGAGTCGAGGACCTGTTGATACGAAGTATACGAAATCATTCAAAACGTTCTGCAGTGACTTTGTTATACCAAGAATTGTTGTCAATAAAGAAGTGTTACGACTGACAACTCTGACTGAAGTATTCAGAGGCTTCGTTAAAAGCACAGAGAATATGGACGCGTCTGTTACGCTCCAACTCTATAATAGTGCCAACTCTGATGGACATGATTCCAACTTTGATATGCCAACTCCAATGGAGATAGATAAGTACTCAGCCGCAAGATGTCTCTACCCGGTGAACGGTTTGTTCCAACTCTAATATGCCAACTATACGAGAGTTTGCAATCAGTCTGAATGATTAAAAAACGCCTAAGTAAGGCAAGATGATCGTTCGTCTTCTTATCCGCAAGGACGCAAAGATCTCCCATGGTCCATTCAGCTGACTTCCTGAACATCCTGAAGATATTGGGCACAAAAATAGCAACAATTTGATTGTAGCCATTGGTATTTTGGTGTTTAATGAATGCGGGTTGTAAAATGACGGCACAGGCATTTGACATGCCTCTGCGTCGGCTGTGTGATTTTCATGTTGATTTTTTCAGTGTAGAAAAAGTACATGGTGTCCTCCAAAGATTGTTTGACCACCCTGCATCAGGACTTGTCCCTGCTTATTCATGTTTATTGACATTTGCTCATCATCTTTAGATATAGGTTATTGTGACAGATATTAGTAAGGATAAAACAATCGTAGATGAAGGATATCTCAGTTGACAATTGGCATTGAGATCCAAAGATCTTAGGTCCAGCTACCCGTGACTAGTCAGATGATCGAGTCGTGGGGACACCCATCACCACTAATATTACCAAATGAGGCAGGTTTTGCATTTCTAAACCTTTTAGACAAAAAGAGGCCTAACTTTGGACAGAAATAAGTAATTAAGGTCTAATTGCACTTTAATTTGGCAAGCTAGCTTGTGAAAAAGACACGACATCCTTTTGTGTCTCAAGGAGTTGTATGGGCCGTGAAAACCGCAAAAAATATGTACATGTTTTTGTAAGCGGTCGTCGCTCGCGCAAACTTGTCTTGCATGTTTTTGTGAAAGAGGACGTCGAAGAACGCGGTCGTATATCAAAACAGACGTTGGGTGGCGCTCGAGACGGGTCATCCTATTTAGCGTCCAGTGGCGACCAGTCGCGTCCAACGCGAAATAATAGGGTGTATATGGTTAAAAATGTTTTCAAGCTCCTAAAACACTTTCAATAAACAAGATTTAGAAGTTTGGTGGAGTTTGCAAACCTAGTTTTTGAATAATCATCACCAGAAAACGATCTTAGTATGCCAACCTGATGCCAGATCCCGATTCCGCTTTTTCTATAAACCCAAGGAACGGCAGCTAAAACAAACATGGCGTCCAGTATTTTTGCTGGACGCATACTAAGATCGTGAAAGTGTTTTAGGAGCTTGAAAACATTTTTAACCATATACACCCTATTATTTCGCGTTGGACGCCACTGGTCGCCACTGGACGCTAAATAGGATGACCCGTCTCGAGCGCCACCCAACGTCTGTTTTGATATACGACCGCGTTCTTCGACGTCCTCTTTCACAAAAACATGTGAGGGAAGTTTGCGCGAGCGCCACCCAACGTCTGTTTTGATATACGACCGCGTTCTTCGACATCCTCTTTCACAAAAACATGCAAGACAAGTTTGCGCGAGCGACGACCGCTTACAAAAACATGTACATATTTTTTGCGGTTTTCACGGCCCATAGAGTTGGCTAACAAATTAGACCCTTATTAGTCTTTTTCGAACAAAGCTATGGCCTAAATTGTCTAGAAATGCAAAATTCGCCTCTTTTGGTGCTTTGACTGACGTAAAGTGAATCTGTACAAATACATTAAAAAGCAAGAAAACCAAGTATAAAAACATTCAGATCACTTACTATGTATTTTCTAATAGATACAGATAGTACAATTACTGACTACGATGTATTTTTCTCAGAAAAATCTCTGGAATGATAGCCTTTGAACGAAATTAAAGGTTCTCATCAAAATTATCATAAAGTGTATAATCATGGTTCATGTCATATTTAAGTATATGTTTAGTTGACTATTTACTAAACAAAACTAGACCTTTGTTCACGGTAAAGTAAAGTGAAGCTACACATGTTACGGTTGTTATTAACTATATCAGATAGGAGCACTTCCACTCATCAAATTCTCTAGCTGATGTCGAGTTCATTAGGAAAAAAAATCACCGTCTTCCGGAAAAGCTGTTGAAGGTCGAAATTTGGCAAGCCAAATTTTAAGAAGCTTGTCTTTGAAGCGTTTTCGAGAATCCTCTGCTGTCATTTTCCCCTGGAATGCGTCACAATCGTCCATCAGTTCTTCATTCAAAACGTAATGCCCATTCACCTTTTCCAGTGTGATTCCTCTCGTCTGTGCATCTCTGGCCCACAGCACGCTCGCATCCGTTATGCCAAAGAGCCAGTGATTTTCTGGGACAGCATCCCATTCCCTTAAATTTTCACCCCTTTCCGCTCTTACAGCCTGTCTTATTTCATCATCATCCAAAGGCCATTCAGCATCCAGAGGTAAAGTATCTGATGGGTCATTGGGTCCTTCATGGGGTTTTCCCATCGACACTGTTTGGGACTGCAAGTCTACGGAACCACGCACATCATCTGAGGTATTCTCGGTACTCTCAAGAACACTTTCGTTTGTAAATGCATAATTTGGGTCCAAGTGTGCAGCACCGATACTGGGACTGTCTGTCTGATGCTGGGCTTCTTCAAGGCTCGTGTAATGTAGTTCAAAGGGGTGTCCTAGTAGGCAGGCGGTATTTGCACCACGCCACCACGGGCACCACGCCACCACCACGCGAACAGGCGGAGCGATCATAATGACGATATCAAAATAGCGGTCGATTCATTGGATCATGGTTTCTTGGAACAATTATAGATGGCGTTGGCTGCTATCCTAGCTTCTCTGATGCCCGTTCTTGGGATTATTGGAATAAAGGCGTACGCTGTTACGCTCCAACTCTATAATAGTGCCAACTCTGATGGACATGATTCCAACTTTAATATGCCAGCTCTGATGGCGATAGATAAGTACTCAGCCGCAAGATGTCTCTACCCGGTGAACGGTTTGTTCCAACTCTAATATGCCAACTTTGAAAGCGGAACTTTGTATACAGTTTCGATACACATGCGAGTCAAGATATCCGATTCCGATGCGGTACGTACATGCATTGGTTCACTGGGTAATCTCATGCGTCTGTTCTGGGAAGTTCGTTGACTTAGTTACACAAATGAGTTGCTGATGATACCCTCAGTGGCCACATTGATATGCTTGGGTCGGTGACATACATTGATCTGCACCTGTAACCGGATAAAGTGTACTCTACACAGTCTCTGTGCTCGTGCAAGGTGGCACAAAATACACGCTTTTTGGCTCACCGTAGGGGAGTCTATGTAATACCGCAGTGTCCGTCGTCCGTCGTCCGTCGTCCGTCGTCCGTCGTCGTATCCTATTTCAAAAACAGTGGCACGTTTCTTAACCGCTAGGGCTATGAACTTGAAACTTTGTACACAGCACCCCCTAGGTCAGGTGACCTTTGACACTGAATCTCGGTCCGATCTGATTCTCAACTTGGCCACCAGGGGGCCAAATGTCGATATCTAAAAAGTGTGATATCTCAATTATTAGTGACTTGTTTTCGATGAAACTTGTGTTGTAGGTACTCATAGCAAATATACATCTTATATCATACGGGTTTTTAATTTGACCTACTTTTCAAGTTCACAGAGGTCATATGGCGTAAATTGGCTGTTAGAGAAACTATGGCACGTTTCTTAACCACTAAAGCTATGAACTTGAAACTTAGTACATATAACCCCCTATATCACATAGCCTCTGGTGCTGAATTTCAGTTTGATCTGATCCTCAACTTTGCCACCAGGGGGCCAAAAGTGGAAATCTAAAAAGTGTGATATCTCGCTTATAAGTGACTTGTTTTCGATAAAATTTTTATGGTAGGTACTCTTAGGAAAAATACATCACATATCGTACGGGTTTTCAATTTGACCTACTTTTCAAGGTCACAGAGGTCATATGGCGTAAATTGGCCGTTAGAGTGTAAACTATGGCACGTTTCTTAACCACTAAAGCTATGAACTTGAAACTTAGTGCATATAACCCCCTACATCAGATAACCTTTGATGCCGAATTTTGACCTGATCTGATTCTTTATTCGGCCACCAGGGGGCCATAATGGAAAAATAAGTGCAATATCTTGCTTATTTGAGTGAATTGTTTTCGATAAAATTTTTATGGCAGGGACCTCTAGCAAGGATACACCACATGTCCTACGATTTTTGGATTTGACCTCCTTTTCTAGGTCACAGAGGTCAAATGGCGTAAATTGGCCATTAGAGTGTAACTATGGCACGTTTCTTAACTGCTGAAGCTATGAACTTGAAAGTTGGTACATGTAACCCCCTACATTAGATAATCACCGAATTTTGGCCTGATCTGATTCTTGATTTGGCCACCAGGGGGTCAAAACTGAAAAAGTAGGAAGTGCAATATCTCGCTTATTAATGACTTTTTTTCGATGAATTTTTTATTGCAGGGACTCTTAGCAATCACACGATATTGATCTTGTTGATGTCATAGACAATTATTGGTTGGATCATAAACTTATATATACTGCCCTGTCTTATTACTTGACATCAATACACATCTAAAAAAAGTCTTCATGTCTGATTGTGTTCACCATATTCACCTCTAAACTAAGCATGATCCTGCCTACTAAAAGATGTATACGGTGAGCACAATGGCCCCTGGCCGTTTCATTCATAGCAGATAGGGCCGAAGGTAAATGTGCTATCCCATGCTAGGTTGGATAGGCAGTGTTGGAGCAGTCCAAGCCCCGGCCTAGGCCTACTGCTAGAGGTTGATGTTAATAAATGGACGTTCGGCCTCCTGGAAAAAAAGATAGACATCTTCAAACACTTGTCACGGAAAGGGTACATAGGCCTACATGTATTTTCAAAAATTCTATCGAAGAAGTCGGCCTGGAAGGGGGAGGGCTGAAATTCACTTGAAAAAATTCGTCGGTTTACCCGATCGATGATGACGTTTACAACTAGGAGTTGTATCGTTTTCTGTCGGAAGACGTACGATGGCGGGAACTTTCAACGCCTGCGGAAATGAAAGCATACCAGAAGAAGATTTCTGGCAGGCACCGAATCATGAGAAAAACCAATCCGCTAAATGGAAACGACGAGGAAAGAATTGTGGAAGTCGGTGGACATAGGATATTTCCGAGGATATCAGAAATTGAGCCTATAGTCAGGTATTTCTTTGGCAAATATAAAGGACTCGCTGCCAAGAAACTATCCGCCGTTATATCCAGGCAATACTGTGCGATGGGAGAAAAGCTTGTGCGTCGATATCTTGCAAAAATGAAAGAGAGTCAGAGTCAGAGCCGAAAACCTCTCTTCTCCAACAAAGCTTCGGCCTGTTCTGGCAAAATCAGTGATGGCCCGGATCCAAATGGACCTTGTGAACTTCTTAAACATGCCCGTAGAAATAGACGACATGAAGTACTGTTACGTTCTCTCAGTGCTCGACATCTTCTCAAGATATCTTTGGCTGAGGCCACTTTGCGACAAAGGGTCGCCTAGGGTGGCTGAAAAGATGGAACACGGCTGACCCAAAATAATCCATTGCGATAACGGCGGAGAACTCAAGAAGATGGTTAGCAGACTAGCAGAGAGGTTAAACGTAAAAATCATCAAGGGTCGGCCGTCATCCTATTTAGCGTCCAGTGGCGACCAGTGGCGTCCAACGCGAAATAATAGGGTGTATATGGTTAAAAATGTTTTCAAGCTCCTAAAACACTTTCACGATCTTAGTATGCGTCCAGCAAAAATACTGGACGCCATGTTTGTTTTAGCTGCCGTTCCTTGGGTTTATAGAAAAAGCGGAATCGGGATCTGGCATCAGGTTGGCATACTAAGATCGTTTTCTGGTGATGATTATTCAAAAACTAGGTTTGCAAACTCCACCAAACTTCTAAATCTTGTTTATTGAAAGTGTTTTAGGAGCTTGAAAACATTTTTAACCATATACACCCTATTATTTCGCGTTGGACGCGACTGGTCGCCACTGGACGCTAAATAGGATGACCCGTCTCGAGCGCCACCCAACGTCTGTTTTGATATACGACCGCGTTCTTCGACGTCCTCTTTCACAAAAACATGCAAGACAAGTTTGCGCGAGCGACGACCGCTTACAAAAACATGTACATATTTTTTGCGGTTTTCACGGCCCATACAACTCCTTGAGACACAAAAGGATGTCGTGTCTTTTTCACAAGCTAGCTTGCCAAATTAAAGTGCAATTAGACCTTAATTACTTATTTCTGTCCAAAGTTAGGCCTCTTTTTGTCTAAAAGGTTTAGAAATGCAAAACCTGCCTCATTTGGTAATATTAGTGGTGATGGGTGTCCCCACGACTCGATCATCTGACTAGTCACGGGTAGCTGGACCTAAGATCTTTGGATCTCAATGCCAATTGTCAACTGAGATATCCTTCATCTACGATTGTTTTATCCTTACTAATATCTGTCACAATAACCTATATCTAAAGATGATGAGCAAATGTCAATAGACATGAATAAGCAGGGACAAGTCCTGATGCAGGGTGGTCAAACAATCTTTGGAGGACACCATGTACTTTTTCTACACTGAAAAAATCAACATGAAAATCACACAGCCGACGCAGAGGCATGTCAAATGCCTGTGCCGTCATTTTACAACCCGCATTCATTAAACACCAAAATACCAATGGCTACAATCAAATTGTTGCTCTTTTTGTGCCCAATATCTTCAGGATGTTCAGGAAGTCAGCTGAATGGACCATGGGAGATCTTTGCGTCCTTGCGGATAAGAAGACGAACGATCATCTTGCCTTACTTAGGCGTTTTTAAATCATTCAGACTGATTGCAAACTCTCGTATAGTTGGCATATTAGAGTTGGAACAAACCGTGCACCGGGTAGAGACATCTTGCGGCTGAGTACTTATCTATCTCCATTGGAGTTGGCATATCAAAGTTGGAATCATCTCCATCAGAGTTGGCACTATTATAGAGTTGGAGCGTAACATACGCCAACTACGGAAATACGTACTGAATTACCGTTGAGTAACTAGACCTACACCAACTGACGACTGACCTGCAAAAACCATACGAGTACGAGTGGGTTATATAGTCTCCCTTTAAAGGGGTGGCCGTTCGTTTGGGTGGGGTGGGTTGGGGGGGGGGGGGGAGGAGTTAGATTTATCACTCACTCGAACACGTGTGCATAGTTTCAACATACTGTTGTGTGAGAGACCCTTATTGGCGACTTTGTGTAACTTTATCTTGCCTACCTAGCTGTTGCCTATAGTTTCCCATTAAAGGGGGACTATGTAGGAGCAGGGGGTCATTTGATTCATCACTGAATGTATCCCTGTTACAGGCGTGACTAGGTTAGGACAAACTGTGAGAGGTGAGAGACTCACTGGCTACTTTGTGTAACTTTATGTTGCCTACCAAGATGCTGCCTATAGTGCCCCTTTAATGGACATGTCTCGAATCTTATGCATTCTTTAGGGAAGGTGAATCACTAGGCTTCCCAAGCCAACAAGCTTGGGAATTCTTCTTCTTATCTTCAATATTGTGATCATTATTATACATTGTATATTATTATTATAATCGACGCGCCCGCCTGACCTTTGAAGACCTTTGTTCAATGGACACCAAAGCCTAAGTTGCATTCTGTCATCTGTAGCTGTGACTAATGACACATCTACAAAATAAGTCAGTTTGATGAGAAAGTAAAGGTTTCAAACCAAAACAGGTGCCCTCTGTAATGGAACTCTTGTAAAATAAACAATCCGTCGTTGTTGAAATCTCTCATGACAAACGGTTGGACACGGATGTATCGCGGCTTAATAATAGCCCTGCTTTTTGCGAATGCCATTAACAAGTAATAAAAACTCGTAAATCCCGTCAGGCAACAACGCAGTATACCAACATGCCATCTATAATTGGTAGGTGTAACCACAACTCTCAAGTGTCTGTGGTCTGATGGTCTGTTTTGATATCGTCATTATGATCGCTCCGCCTGTTCGCGTGGTGGCGTGGTGGTCGCGTGGTGCCCGTGGTGGCGTGGTGCAAATACCGCCTGCCGTCCTAGTAGGAGTCTTGGGCACTGAGTGGTTTCAGCAGAAGGGTGGATGGTAACAGGACGATCAGATACGCTCGAAATTACCACAATTTGCATTTTCAACATCTCTGAAGCAGCGCGTAGAACTAAGTGGTCTCCCCATGTACCTTGGCGGCTCATTCGACTCAGGTACTCCTCCCAACTGTTGTCACCACTCACAAACGAGAATAATTCAGTGCCATCTGACATCCTTGGGTTGCGTCGTAAAAACTCTACGATGTTTAGTCTTAGCGTTCTCGGGTTAAAATCGTTTATGCCGACGCGTTCCAACTGGTCGACGAGAGTTGCGAACATGCGGTTCCCATCGCCTTCAATTTTTCGTCTAACCTGGAGACCATGGTTGGTGATGGTTGCGAAGAATCGCTCTTGCATGCTATTTCTTGACTGGTGTTCCAATCTTGAGCATTCAATTGCTTGGTTGAGTTCAATGAATTCCAACATTGCCTCCACAGATGAGAAAGACGCTGTATTCGTTAAATACTCCTCGAATAGATATTCCTCTGTTGTCTTTGCAGTTCTCGGTCGGCGTTTCGCTTCTTCTTCACGCGTCATAGACGTGATATCGCTCACCGAAAACCATCCTTCATTTTCGGCATCATCTAAGATGTATTTTACCCTGTGACAGTACTTTTGTTTCCGAGCCTTTGTAACGACCCCCTCGACTGCCTTTGGTGCCTTCACCTTCTTTCCACTTTTCCGCTGTTCTGTACCTTGAATCCGCACCAACACTTTATCCCCAACTGCGTATACACTTGGACGTGATTTGTCTAGCTTTTTGTTAACCATCTTCTGTGCGAATTTCTTCGAAGTCTTTCTGACCTCTTCTCTAATTTCATCGGCAGCTGCTTTGAAAGCTTGAACATCATCCAGGGTTGCACTGTTCTCTTTTGTATCCACCTGAAAAAGACGTAGAAACATTGAGAGTATGAGGCAAACAACGGGAGAGATTTTACTTTCCATGTGGGTCATTCCAGCCAAAACAACACCCCCCCTTCCAATTTGGCTCATCTTCAGCACACATAGGGCACATCGAAGAAAATATCACATGAGGACGAGGAATATTCGAACCTACCACCTTCGTTTTTTTCGGAGCATTAAGTCGTGATTTCTCGCTCAGGTGTTCAATTATCTTGGAAGCTCAACACAGAAATTTCACCAGAATCTCTTTACTGATTTGTCACATGAAAAAGGAGCAAGCAAAAATAAACCCGCTGGACGAAGGATGACTGCATCCCGCATCTAGGAATTATCTATAAAGGATAATCACCCCCAATTATTTTTCGTCCTCCTCCTCATGTTCGTCTTCGTCCTCGGTTGTTGTTCCATCGTCTTTCTTATTCTTTTATTTACTGCCAGGCAACCAAGGCACTCGGGCGAAGAACGACTCAAAAGGACAATATTTATCTGAAAAAAGGTACACATGAAAAGTCGCCGGGCAATTTTCCATTGCTGTGTGGAACATGTACCTGACTTCTGTCTTCCCCAAAATATTTTCTGTCCCTCTGATCACAGACGAAAACTTTCATGTCCTACTAGGAATTCCTAGGGGTATTAATTCAGAGGGGGGTATCAGGAGGGGGCAAAATTTGATGGCGATCTCCTGGAGATCTCCAAGTACTGTAGTCTCCTCGGATCATAAAAACCTTTAGATGTGTACTTACTCTTAAAAGCTTCGTGCGGAGAGTTGTTATACAGTCTTGCGTAGGACGGCAATCTTTCAACCCAATAATGAGCCTTGCCCGTTTGCACAAATTGTGAAATGTCAAACGCGAGTTTCTCTTTTCACGTTCTTTGTACCCTTTCAACCTGAAAACAAAGAACAGGATTATTATTGTCCGTTAAGATTTATTCACAAGCACGAATTTCATATCTGCGGGACCTATAATTTCATGGAGGAGTTCATGGGTTGCAGTAACAACAGGCGATAAATGTAAAGTGACGATTTGGATATAAATTTATTCACTGACAGTCGGACCTACCAGTGGAACTACATATGTCTCCAAGACCCTGAGTTAAATTCATTTTCCCGGGGGGGGGGGGGTCCTTGCTCAGATTCATTGAAACAAATTCTAATCTGTACTACTGAACTTGCATTTTTTAAACATTTAAGCGCATTGAAACTAACCTTTCCTTGGGTCTGGGGATGATACGGCCGACCCTTGATGATTTTTACGTTTAACCTCTCTGCTAGTCTGCTAACCATCTTCTTGAGTTCGCCGCCGTTATCGCAATGGATTATTTTGGGTCAGCCGTGTTCCATCTTTTCAGCCACCCTAGGCGACCCTTTGTCGCAAAGTGGCCTCAGCCAAAGATATCTTGAAAAGATGTCGAGCACTGAGAGAACGTAACAGTACTTCATGTCGTCTATTTCTACGGGCATGTTTAAGAAGTTCACAAGGTCCATTTGGATCCGGGCCATCACTGATTTTGCCAGAACAGGCCGAAGCGGAGCTTCGTTGGAGAAGAGAGGTTTTCGGCTCTGACTCTCTTTCATTTTTGCAAGATATTGACGCACAAGCTTTTCTCCCATCGCACAGTATTGCCTGGATATAACGGCGGATAGTTTCTTGGCAGCGAGTCCTTTATATTTGCCAAAGAAATACCTGACTATAGGCTCAATTTCTGATATCCTCGGAAATATCCTATGTCCACCGACTTCCACAATTCTTTCCTCGTCGTTCCCATTTAGCGGATTGGTTTTTCTCATGATTCGGTACCTGCCAGAAATCTTCTTCTGGTATGCTTTCATTTCCGCAGGCGTTGAAAGTTCCCGCCATCGTACGTCTTCCGACAGAAAACGATACAACTCTTAGTTGTAAACGTCATCATCGATCGGGTAAACCGACGAATTTTTTCAGGTGAATTTCAGCCCTCCCCCTTCCAGGCCGACTTCTTTGATAGAATTTTTGAAAATACATGTAGGCCTATGTACCCTTTCCCGTGACAAGTGTTTGAAGATGTCTATCTTTTTTTCCAGGAGGCCGAACGTCCATTTATTAACATCAACCTCTAGCAGTAGGCCTAGGCCGGGGCTTGGACTGCTCCAACACTGCCTATCCAACCTAGCATGGGATAGCACATTTACCTTCGGCCCTATCTGCTATGAAAAAGCGTGTATTTTGTGCCACCTTGCACGAGCACAGAGACTGTGTAGAGTACACTTTATCCGGTTACAGGTGCAGATCAATGTATGTCGCCGACCCAAGCATATCAATGTGGCCACTGAGGGTATCATCACCAACTCATTTGTGTAACTAAGTCAACGAACTTCTCAGAACAGACGCATGAGATTACTCAGTGAACCAATGCATGTACGTACCGCAAGGAGGATACCGCGGTGACGTCACATCACGTGATCCCGACCCATATTAGTGATCGCTATGGCCAATCAGATTCAGTCTACTGACAGCACCAGCACTGAACACATCTCCACGTCTCGCTGTCTGGTGCGCTCCTGTACACAAAAACACCAATAGACATGAAATATTGCAATACCTAGTATGGATTCTTCCTGTGTAAAATAAAATTTACAGAGCAGATTAACTTCCACGAATAAAAAAGACGTTTGGCGTGGCCAAAGTGCGGAAATAATGTCTCCGCTAAAATACACTACGAAATACACTAGGCAATGCACTACGCAATATACAGTAGAGATGCAGTTGAGTTTGTTATTGTTTTGACTTAGAAGCCCGCCCATATCATAATATATTCATGTATTCATGAAGTATGAACTCATTTCTGTCCCATACAACTCTAAGAACAGTCAATTTCTCCTTAAATCATCACCAAAACCGCGATATCCGCAGGAAGATTTCGTTCTAGTGTCCGAAAATGCATGATCTTACAGGGGCGCTAACTCGACAAATAGAGGGGATCTATGGGGATCTATGCGAGTTTTAGGTATTACAGGTCTCGAACTTGTAAAATCTGTAAACATGCCTCCAAATCCCATTATGATAATGAAGAGATTGCCCCATATCTGGGAGACTGTTTTGAAACCATCGCTAATTTTGGAAGATCGGTGCCGGCTATTTGGTTTAAAAAACCCTATTTTTCCCCATCAAAACAGCACTTTTCATTATTCAAATGATAGCTTATTGTCTGAAGACTTATATCATAGCAGAAAAGTACTAATAACTCTGACTTGATGCGAAAAATCTAACTTTTTTGATGACTTGATTTTCCCTTGGCCGTGGATCGAGTTTGTTTACAATATGCAGCGCCATCTTGGAAAAGCCGTGACGTCACCGCGGTATCCTCCTTGTACGTACCGCATCGGAATCGGCCAACCCGAATTCACAATGACAAAAGATAGCGGAAGAAAGTATAAGGAATGATCGCAATATCTTGACTCGCACGTGTATCGAAACTGTATACAAAGTTCCGCTTTCAAAGTTGGCATATTAGAGTTGGAACAAACCGTTCACCGGGTAGAGACATCTTGCGGCTGAGTACTTATCTATCGCCATCAGAGCTGGCATATTAAAGTTGGAATCATGTCCATCAGAGTTGGCACTATTATAGAGTTGGAGCGTAACAGCGTCAAGCTACCGCACGTCAAATCTAAAAAAAACGTCTCAAAGCAGAACACCCTGAAATAGTATTTCTTAAAGCTTCAAAGTGTACTCAAAGTGAACTGGTATTTGTTGAATCATTGAGTGCCCATGACATTGTGCAAGAGAAAGTAAACTTGCAGGAAGAGATGTTGCCTGGTACTGAGACTGAGACTGAGACAGAAACTGAGACAGAGGAAGATACTGTTGATATTGCTGCTAGCCGTTCATTTTTGGAGCCAAATACTCGAGACATTTTTGCAACTGCTATGCATCTTCGTGACACTATTGCTAACACTCCAGCCACTTTTGAACAGTAGCCCCCAACATCTGATGACTTCACAGATGAAGCAGTACAAAACTGTGTGCCATAGATGCTCCTTAAGTTTGTGGCTTGGGTTGTTGGAATCAGTAGTGACCCTTTTTAGCTCAGCTGACAAAGTCAGCGGAGTTAGTCAAATAGCTAATGGATTGGTGTCCGTCCTTCCATCCTGCCATCTAGCCATCCTTCCTTCCAGCCATGTTGGGCATTTTGTAACCGTAGAACTGCGGCACTTCAAATATGGTATTGTATGTTAACACTGCAGGAAAGGGTGCTTACAGAAAAAATCAGTGCGATTCGACTCAAATTCAGCTCCCCAGGTGGCAAAATGCGTAATTGACCAAACAATTTTTTGCCGCTCTATTCTAGCAAATAAAAGCTTGAAATAAACTTGAAGAGGTCTTCGTGATATAGAAGTTTTGATATAAAATAGATTAGTGTCGATTTATATCACTAGTTGGCGGTAGTGGGCAAAACTGTTGTTTGACCCCGGATGACCCCGCTTTAAATTTCCCGCCCCGAACTGACATATCATCAAGAAAATGGCGGTGACCTTTTCTACCGGAGCGATGATTTTGTAAGTGACAAATTTTCTTTTTTAAGCCTTTACGGAAACGTATTTTGGTACGAAACTTCACACGTTTATAGAAAAGATCAACGAGAATGTGTTCAAATGCCCTCATAACGATGAGTTCAACAGAATTTGGTCAAAACAACCTTCGAATGGAGTCAACTTTCTTTGCGAAATTGAAGCGACGACCTCATTATTTATCGTAATTTATGCAGATCTGAGTCCAGCTGATGGGTGATGTTCTGATTTCTGTTCAAACTATTGGAAACTTCGGAAATTAGTTCTATTAGTTCTACTATTCTGCAGGAGTATATCATAGCCATTGATGTTGACAGCTAAAAGCACGAAAACTTTGTTCAGGTTTTTCGTCAAATCACGTGACCTCTCCAACACTCGATAATGCACTCTTTTCGTCCACGTTTTAGGCCAATCTTCGGCATGAACATGAAATCTAATAAGCGCAGTACTTAAATCAGATGTTTCTCTCGCCTTGAAAACATTCCTGGGTAAAATCCATTGAGATTAGCCGAGTTAATCTACTTTATCCGTGCCTAAAATCTCTGCCGCTGAATTCTATAAATAGAAACTATTAACATCGCGGCAGTGTGGTTCCCATTGTGCGCCTTCCCACTTCACAGCATGTCAGGAACTTTACGGAGAGAGAGGGCGTGCGGTAAGAAGAATGGCCAAAATGACGTCACGTTTTCCTGGCAATGTCTCTTGCCAGACCAGTCAAGCATTGGGAAAGCATCTTTAATTCAGACAACGTTAGAACTAGAAAAACGAATATGTTAATTTGCAAAATTAAAAGCAGATTTCACCACTAACCAGCCAAATCGGAATACGACGGCGCAAAATGTTCTCGCTTTCCTCCTGCTAAAAAACCTTGTTCCCGCACTCCTATTTTAATTTATGCCAAGGAATATGATATGATCTGTTTTCACTTTTTTGTAATTAAATGGTATTCATATAATGAGATCAATAGTAGTGTCCGTGTCAGATCCCATCGTTCAACTAGTCTTCTCTCCCCAGGTGCCTCACACGGACCTTCACGTCCCCATACTCAAGACCAACTCTTACAATATCGCCCTCAAAACAACCCTGGAGTCATGAATTCACAGGTGCTCCTGTGAAATATCAGTTCTAGTTTATTTATCAAACTGTATCGAGGGTTATAGAATCGAATGGATGTGTCGATCGTCGGGGCGGATTGATATGTGGTTAGGTTGTGCGTCCAAGGCGATTAGGTCATTCAGTTAGTTTGAGAAAGATCATGATCATGAAGATGCGTGTTGTGTTATCATAACTGGAAAATAAGTTGAAGTTATTATTAGTACTACGATTCTCACATGAGTAAAAGGTAGACCTTTTAAGCAACACAATAATGTTACTCCCATAAAAAAACTGTCAATTCTCCTTACCACTCACAGAAGCCAAGCCATTGCTGTTAAGTTATGCAGGGGCTTAATCAATTACTTGCACTCCCTGTGGGGTGAATAACATTACCTTTTGAACAGCTGGCTGTAGGGGGATGATTGGAACAGCCGGTATACCTGCTGACCTGCTGAACCCAGGTTAATGTTATTTTCAATCCACGATTGCAGGTCACCTGATTTTCGAGATTTCGCGGGTAATGAAATTGTAAACAAACGCATGTGTGCAGTTCAAATGTAAACAAAAATGTATTTTGGTACTTTTGGTTGCTGGACTTGGGTTTTCCCGCAGTTAGGAGCTGGATCAAATTGGTGGTCTATTGTGCTGTTTTAGTCAGAGGTAGCCCTTTATTATGAAGGGATTTTCAAATTAAGGTGACCATGGTCTTTTATGTGCTCAGCTCACCACAGCTTTCAATACTTGATGTATCTGAAGAGGCGCGCGGAACCTGACATGGCCTTACCAAGGAGCTGCTCACTTTGCCTTTTTGGCTGAGACATTGCTACATGTAGGACTAGGAGGAGCACGCATTTTAAAGTTATAGTAGTGATAGTACAGTTGGTTCGAGCCATTTGAAAGCCGACATGTGAAGGCCTTTCTGGGTTCTCCTTCTTCTCCGTATAAAAAGGGGCATATTGCTGACTAAGGAACAAGGCATATTGACATTGCCTCATCATCTCTATGGGACCAATTGATATACTTTTATATGCACGCATACATCGTGCCATTTCAGGGTCCGAATCTGTGGACAATTGGTTTGATTAATTTGTCTCTTCGATATTGCTCCTTTATTGCATTAGATTTTTATCGCTGAGAGGACAGGTCAATTTCTCTCAATAAAATTAATTTTGTTGACTCCTGTAATCTCTACCTTATTAAAAAAAAAGAAAGTGGTGCTAGTCCCAAACTGGTAATTTCTATTTATTTTGACCTCTGTTAAATCAGGATACCTCTCAATTACAGACAGCATTTTGTATCCTTATGCTGTACAACCCAGCCTGGACATACCACAGTTGTCCATGGAGAAGTCTCATCCTCTCTGACACTTTTTTTTCTGTAAAGCTACTGATACAACATACTGAACTAGGGATATCTTCCGTTGCCTCCTGTAATATTTACATACCATGGCTGATTAGTTCAATCATATTTCATCCAGCTGGCAGCTCTGCATTGGAAATTTTAGTGGTATAACGTGTTCTCTTGACCTTCAAACAGTAGTATAAAGCCGATATTTACTACTTTATACCCTCAGTCCTATGTTATTAGGTCATCCAGCTGAGCGCCAGGCCCTTGGGCCTCTTGTTATGATATCAATGAGGACAGCGCTGCAAAATACATGCAGAAAGTGAACTCTATCTGCCAGGATATTGTGTACTTGTCATCGAAAGGCAAGAGACATATGCCAAAGCACATTTCTTTGGGCATGGCTGTCCGTCATGTTACAGGGTCATCATCTGTAATCGACTTGTTAAACGGATATGGCCATTGCGTATCAAACTGTGTCGCGTTAGAACATGATACAGCATTAGCTGAATTACAGAATTCAAAAGGACCAATTGCAATCCCTTCCTGCGTCAAAGCAAACACTTTCTCAACTTTGGTTTGGGATAATAATGATTTTGGCGAGGAGACTCTGTCAGGCAAAGGTACCAGCCACAATACGAATGGTATCATTGTTCAGCGCAGTATTGGTGATCAAGAAGCAGGTCACCAGAGCAAAACACCGAGTTTGCGCCGTACAAGAAAGAGGTCCTTGGAAGCTCCAACAACTGAACTGGCGCTTTTCCGTGGGAAAAAAAAGCAGCAGCCAGCACAGTTCAGTGACAGTGTTATGAACGATGACAACAGGTATTCTGTTCAAGGAGCCACAAGAAAGCTTGACTTTGCATATGTTCTGACACGTGTACCCGCTGACAAGCAGGATGAGGTTCCTTTGCCAACTTGGACTGGTTTCAACACAATGCTCTGTAAACATGTACCGCAGCTTGGCTTGTGGTATTCGACTCGATGACTCGACGACGCGATGACTCGATGACGCGATCAAGTTGGAATCTTTTTAAAGAATATCACTGCCTGGACTGTAATTTATACATAGAATCATAAGTGGAGGAAAATAAAAAAGAACCGATCATTACCAACCCCTTTCCAGCTGTTTTCACCGTATCTAATCCGACCATTTTTCGTTTCCTACAAGTTCGCATTTTTGATAAAACCATGCGCCATGTTGCTATGCAAGCTTACCGTCAATACAGCTGAATACACCTAAATATAGCTGGTTCAGATCAACCTCCTACCCAGGTTCTTTACGAGCAGAAATTCCAATGTTAAAATGACACGCGAGTTCCTGGAGACAAGGTTGGCTCTGGATATCCGTTCAGCACGGCAATATTAAATGTCCTATACACCATTCCAGAAATGGGGCGCTGAGTGTCCGAAATAGTGATGTCATAAGGGGAAACTAGGCCTGTGGTGGAGGGACAAAGGAGATAGTCATGGTTGACCAACACACTTGGATGCCTTTAATGACGGACAAGGGGGAAAAAGTTAGTTCCAATGCAAGCCACCAATTTCGGAAAGCATGTATAGGGGCTGATGTATTGGGGGGGGGGGGGGGGGAGGGGGGGATGTCAAGGGGCGGAAGAGGGACTGAGTGACTGAGTCTAAAAAACTGCACATATGCGAAATTCCGATTGTTGACAGACTACCACATGACATCTGACATTGGCCACTAGAAGCTTGTTTGTCAATTAAATCTCCGGTCATTTTGCATGCTATGAAACTTCCGCGAGTCCTTTAAATATCAAAATCAATCGCGGGGACCAATCTTCAGTGGCCATGGCTGGGGGGGGGGGGGGGCACATCCTTCTACATACCGTAGCTGGGTATGGGAAGGCCGAGCTAAAACCTCTGCTGTTACAGCGGTAGCCCGGAGACCAGGATCATGGGATTCCGTATTTTAGCAAAATCCATAGCAACGATCGCGTCATCGAGCCATCGCGTCGTCGAGTCATCGAGTCGAATACCACAAGCCCCGCAGCTTTCCGTTGTTGGCTATTTGCCAATCATAGATGCAAGCCCAACTGAAATGGACACAGTTTACACTGTCTTGCTTAGGAGTACTGACATTGCTGACAAACTGGGTTCGCATTCCATTGTTGTGGTGTTTGATCAGGCCATTTACGCCAAGGCACAGGCTGTAAGGTGGCAAACAGAACTATTTCTGACGAGGACAGTTATTCGCCTTGGTGAGTTCCACACAGCCATGACATTTATGGCATGTATTGGAAAGCGCTTTGGAGCTGGTGACCTAAAGGATATCCTAATCGAATCGGAGATTTGTGCCCAAGGATCTCTGAATGGTGTGATCAGTGGTCACCATTACAACAGAAGTGTCAGGTGCCACAAGTTACTTTACGAGGCTTTACACAGACTTCGCTGGCAAGCATTCTTATCCACTCTCAGTGAGGACGAAGTGGAATCTGCCAAACGGATTGAATCTTCTTTACGGAGTGCTTTTCCAGACGTTGATTTCCATCTCATTGTCGATTCCGAAGAATTTGAAGATCTATATTGTATCATATCTGGGACGCCAGAACAGCACGTGTTGGTGCTGCCCTCTGGCAATACGTTGTGACACCAGTTTGGTGAGCTGGTAAATAAAAGTAGTACCGTTTTGTGAACTCAAAACACGTGTGATTTCCCTTTTGTTGCGAGGCCCAAAGCTGGGAAATACCGCACATCTGGCGACCCTCGGCTTAAACTCGACCTGGATGATGATAATAATGAATTTCACCTGAACGATTTCGATATTTATAGGCCCCTACATTTTCTAGGTGGCTGGAACTTTGTCTTTGAAATGGATGTCCTCACGCAGCGTCCTATGTAGTATGTTATACGATACACATACATGCTCTGGCTATGTGTAATGTACAGTGATTGCGATAACATGACGCTGTGTCTACCATGCATGTGCTCGTAGTAGGACATTCGTTTGTTCGCCGCTACAAGGAATATATGATTAACTTTCATGGTTTGCCTCGGTGGGTAGGCACTTCTTTTAACTTTGGTCCTTATCTTGGAGTTCCCCGAGAGTATGTTCAAATTTGTGGCCGTGGTGGTTTAAAGATCGACTCTGAAGGGCGTGCATTTATTCGTACATTTATAGTGGCCAAACCTCCGGACCTTGTTGTTATTGAACTGGGTACTAACGATTTGGTAGACGCCCACAATTTTTCACCTGAATATCTGGCCAGGCAACTAGTGGAATTTGCTCAGGAATTGGTCGATGTGTATCGTGTATCAGCAGTGGTCTTGTGTTTGGTAGTGGATAGACGGCAATCTCGACGTGGTCTTCACGTTGCACCAGATTTTTCTCAGAGGAGGGAACGCTTCAATTTTGCAGTCCGGTCAGCCCTCGCTGACAATCGTCGTATCATTCCGTTTAAACACGATCGCTCGGTGTTGGTTAATCTACAGGACCGGCTGTCGGGTGATGCCATTCATTTCACGTCTCAGGAGGGACTATCCCTGTATAACTTCAGCATGCGGCAAGCTGTGCTTCTCGGGATGAGGCGAGTGAGACGACTACAGCACAACTAATGACTGATGGAGCTGCATCGATACTGATATTTCATCATTGTGGACTGGTTTGGTTTGATTGATAATATTTGAAGTCATTTTGAACATTTTCTGCATCCGTTGTAAATTTGAAGAAATTCATGAAAGTATTCTTATTATTTTTGTTTAGAAAGTGACATTGGAATGAACCACTTAAGTAAGAACTAAATTTTTACACAGCTCGATAATATTTTTGCATTGTCATATTACGGTACAACCAGCTATATTTTCTTCTTCAGGGAATGATCATGGTTGTGTGTACGGTGTATTGTGGATGGTGGTAAGAGTATTATGAATGTAAGGTTGTGATACTGGTAAATGACTGGGCTGCATGTCTGCCTGCCGACATCTGTTACAGTTGCACAGGTAGGCTCTTATTTTGTTTATCATTAGACTGTGTGTGTTGCAGACTTGGGTCTGATAATATAGCACAACCATGGCAGATCAAGATGGCGAGGATGTAGAGGTGTACGAGGATGTGCAGGAGGATGTACCGGCTATGCAGGAGGGTATGCGACTACGACATCGACAGCTTCCTGGCGTGGTTCCTGTGATACAGCGACAGCGGGATCTCAATGGTGAGGATGGACCTAGGATGATTGCTCCACCTGCTTTAGGGCTGTTGGGAACTATAAGGAAGAAACTGGTAGATGTTTTTTCGGCCCTTTCAGTGAGTATAGCAGCAATAGGGAACAGGACATCCTATGAACAGGTACCCATGGAGGAGACCTATGCAGCTGCACCTTACCAGCGAACGTCAACACCTCGGAGCGACGCAGCAGCTGGTAACATGTATACCGGCTATGCACAATTGCCACCAGTTTTTCAGTCACATTCTGCAGACAACCCTGTTTCCGTAGCGACGGTACCTACTCCACAGACAGCATCACATGTTACCTTTGCTGATGTACATCAGAGTAAAGAGCATTTTCGACAGTTACCTCAGGCCGTACCTCGACAGGATGAGTTAACTGCATCGCCATCACTTCAACCCCACCCAGTCGCAATGACTCCCACTCGCCCATCTACTACAATGCCAGTATTAGATAACTTCTATGATGCTGTGGACACCACTGCCCCACCACCTGTGGTAAATAATTATTCTAATTGTTCTTTTGGCGGCAAGGATGAATCGTTTGTTAAAAGGCGACGCCCAAAAATTCCTGCTTTTGATGACACGAAAACTGATTTTGAGGCCTACATTGCCAATTTTAATGCTATTATCGTGGCTTGGACCAAGGAGGAAAAATTGACCGGCCTCCGTGAGAAACTTGAAGGCAAGGCTGCCAAGGTTCTAGCCAACATGGACTTACAAGGCATACAGGTGACATTTGACTCCCTTGTCAAGGCTCTTGAGAAGCATTATGTCGGGGAACGTTCCCTGTGGATGACAAAACTTCGCGATACGAGGAGAGAGGAAGGGGAGACTCTGGACGACCTCTCTTTTAGGCTAAGTCTTTATTCCAAGCGTGCATACGGCACCCTTAAACCAGATCTTGGTTTGGAATTCTACCTGGCTCTGCGCGACACCCCCTTAGGTGATAAGCTATATGCCTACAAAGACAGACCCCTCGCTGAAATTTTGGACCATGCAAAGTCTTATGAGAGTCACTTACTCTCTACCAATCAGTCGGTGTCTTCTGTTCCAGCTGACACTCCGGTTGTTGCGGCTTTGGGCCCAGACGCTAACAACAATGGACCGAAGGCGTCGTATCCATCTCGAAATGGAGAGAATTTCCCGTCTCGTGGTCGCGGACGTGGTCGTGGGGCTGGCAGAGGCCGATACAACCAGAATGATCGCCGGTTTTCTTCAGATGAGCGACGATGCAATATCTGCAACTCTGCAGATCATCTGTGGCGGGAATGCCCGTATGTAAAGCGCCACATGGATGCACAGATCAGAGCTGCTAGAGATGTTGGTCAGCCTTCAGGAACAGATGTGACTACGTCGTCAAACCAGTAGGCCATGTCCCTGATCCGGAAGCACCAGGGCATGGCCGTCCAACTCGAAATGTTGCTTCTTTTGGTTCCAATCTTTATAGAGCATATTTGACTACATATCTGAATGGCCTACCTACTTGTTTTTTGTTGGACACTGGCTCAGTGTCGACTTTCCTTTCGTCGCGGGCCTATTTCAAGATACCCCGGAAATACAGACCACCACTTACAGGTTGCGATGAGGCTGTAACTATGGCAGATGGTAAATCAACTATGAGGATTCGGGGAAAGGTTTCCATGCCAGTTCGGATACACGATATGAAGTTTACTTTCGCCATGACAGTAGTGGATATGGATTGTATGGACGGAATATGGGGCACAGATTTCATGTCAAGATTCAATTGTGATCTGAAGTTTGGTAGTGGCACTTATGTTTTTAATGGAAAGGAATATCCCATAAATGACGTCAAACACAACTTACTACCTCATTCGGTTTGTCTTCTTAGGCCTGTTACTTTATCTCCGGGTGCTGAGATTGTCTTATCAGCAAAGTTAAATAGTCCTTTCCGTGCAAAACAGGAGGTAGTAGTGGAACCAAGCATATATTTTGTGCAGGAGCATAACATCTTGCCTGCCAAATCTGTAACTGTACAATCTAGGAAACAGCGGCATACACCTATCCAACTTTTCAATCCTACGGCGGAAACGATTACCTTACCAAAGGGAGTGCTACTTGGCTATGCTTTTCCGGCAGCAGTGGCTGAGGCAGATCAACATTCCGAAAATTTGGAACATGTTATGGGAATGGAATCTGAGACGACTTCATCAGAATCTACTCCCCAGAGCTCCATGGATTGTTTTTCCGTGAGAACTCTGGAGGAGCTAGAAGAGGATATGCCTGAACATCTGATTGATCTGTATAAGAAATCAAGTGCTTCTTTGGATGTGGAACAAAAACACCAGTTAGCGTCACTTCTTCTGAGGTATGGCCCTACTTTTTCTTCATCACCAACTGATATTGGATCTACGGATATAGTGAGTCATGAGATAGATACTGGGGATGCACGGCCTTTTCGACTGCCGCTCCGAAGGCAAGGTTACCAGAAGGAAAGAGAAATCCGAGCTGCGGTTCAGGACGGCTTACAGAGAGATGTTATGGAGGAAGCCAATGGCCCATGGGCGAGTGCCCCTGTTATTGTAAGGAAGAAGGACGGGACGAGTAGATTCTGTGTTGACTTTCGCAAGCTCAACTCTGTAACAAAAGTGGATGGTTACCCGATCCCAAGATTTGACGAGTGCATTGACTCACTCCACGGCAGTAACTACTTCTGCTCTTTAGACCTCCAGGCGGGATATTGGCAAGTGCCACTAAAATCGAAACAGGACCGCGAAAAAACAGCTTTTCTAACCAAGGAGGGGTTATTTCAATTTAAAGTTCTACCATTTGGCTTATGTAATGCTCCACGTACATTTGAGCGCCTCATGGAGTGTGTGCTCAGGGGTTTACAATGGGAGAAATGCATCCTCTACCTGGATGACATCTTAGTGTATGGAAAAACGTTCCAAGAGACTATGCATAACTTAGAGTGCGTATTAGAGCGTCTCCATAAAGCTAAGCTTAAAATGAAGCCTGGAAAGTGCCTCCTTTTTCAAACTAGTCTCGAGTATCTCGGACATCAACTCTCTCCACAAGGGATTGAGCCACTGACCAACAAGATAACAGCTGTTCAGTCGTGGCCCTCGTTAGCTTCTGTACCTCGGAATAAACTAAGAACGGAAGTAAAGCGTTTTCTGGGACTGGTAGGTTACTATCGTAAATTCATAAGAAACATGAGTGACATTGCGGCGCCTTTATACAACATTTTGAAGAAGGACAGTCCACTTATTTGGACACTGGATCATGAAAACTCGTTCAAGCGACTAAAAGCAGCACTCACTAGTGCACCTCTCCTGTCCTACCCGGATGTCACCAAGGGTAATTTCATCCTCGACACGGATGCCTCCAACACGGGAGTTGGCGGAGTTCTTAGTCAAGTTCAAGATGGTAAAGAGGCTGTTTTAGGATATTTCTCACATCTGCTTTCTGATTCCGAGAGACGTTACTGTATCACCAAGCGGGAATTTTTAGGGGTAATCAAGGCTGTACAGCACTTCAAACCATACTTATATGGTCAACGGTTTTTGATCAGGACAGATAATGCTGCGGTAAGCCATATGTTAACCCTAACAGATGCTCAGGAACAGATACAACGATGGCAGTTATTTATGTCACAGTTTACGTTTGATGTGATACACAGACCCGGACGTCACCATGCAAATGCTGATGCAATGAGTAGACTTTTCTGTCAACAATGTGGACGGACCGATGAGATAGACCCAGGGATAGATACAAGCATGTCCAGGGGCAAACCAAGAAGATTCCGTATCAAAGAATCTGTAGATGTTCCACCATGTGAACATACGCTACATACAGATGAGTCAGTGGAGGAAGAGGTCGATAGGCTTATGATGAGCTGTGCTGTAACTACCCGAGCTCAGGCCCTTGAAGCCATGGTGGAACAACACAGACCTGCTGACCCGTCTGACCCCAACCTGGTCCCAGAGGTCGATCACCTGGTTCCACTGTCAGGAATGCACAATCTACAAATATCCGACCCTGATATAGCTCCAATCCTTCAGCTCAAGTTGAGTGGATCAGATTATCCAAATTATAGATGTATCTCAGGCGAGAGCCTCAGTGTTAAAACCCTTAGGCAACACTGGAGGCACTTGTTTGTGGATAATGGAATCTTATGTCGCAAATTGGACATCCCAGATAGACCAATGAGAATTCAGCTTGTCGTGCCGCGCACACTAAAGCAGTCTATTATGGCGAAACTACATTCTGATCCTTGTTCCGGACACTTGGGAACTTTGAAAACTGCGGAGCGTGTAAAGGCTAAATTTTATTGGGTTGGCTGGAGAAGAGATGTTGCCAGGTATGTTTCACATTGTGACGCGTGCAATGTTATGAAGTATCCGCATAAGAAGAAGAGGGTACCTTTGACCCAACAGCTCTTTGGGGAGGCCTTTGAGCGGGTATGTGTTGACATCATCGGACCGTTGAAGCAGACGCCTAGAGGCTTCCAGTACGTCTTAACCATGGAGGATACTTTTACAAAATGGGTGGAGGCTGCCCCTCTCAGGACATTGGAGACAACAGAAGTATGTAATGCCATTGTTAGCGAACTCATTTCACGGTTCGGTTGCATGTATATTTTGCACAGCGACAGAGGCCCACAGTTTGTGTCCCAGCTGTATGACTCACTACTCAAGAAATTGGGGATTGATAGGAGTTTGACCACCCCATATAATCCAAAAAGCAATGGCCTTGTCGAGAATTTTAACAAGATCTTGAAGTCTATGATGAAAACATATGTATACGATCACAAGGAATCTGTTGGCAACTGGGATGTGATGCTACCAATGTTCTTGATGGCATATAGGTCCTCGGTCCACAGTAGCACTGGGGAAACGCCACATTTTATGTTGACTGCCCGTGAGATGAAGACTCCTCTTGATCTCTTATATTCCAAACCATCGGAATCTCGGGAATCTGTTCCTACCTACATCAGGAACCTGGAGGATAGATTTCATAAAGCATATAGCATTGCTCGTGACCAGCTTCGATTAGCTCAGCGGATACAGAAAAAACAATATGAACCATCAACGTTAAAATATCAAGCCTTGAAACCAGGACAGTTTGTCTGGTACTTTAATCCCAGAAAATCGTTCAAGGGTGACAAGCATCTAGCCTGGAAAGGACCATATAGGGTAAAGGATATAGGTGATGATTTCACCGTAACACTTCAATTAGACTCTGATGGGCATTTATACCGTACCCATCTTGATAAGTTGCGCCCTGCCCATGGAGTTACAGAGGAGAACTGGTCACCGAAGTGAGTGAAGTTGGAAACTGGATTATCCTACAAGTGGGGACCTACTTGGGCACGGTAAGGATGTCGACAGGCGAGACGTGACGCTTATGTTGTTGTGAAACTGTCTGTTAGTGCGAATTTTCTTGTATAAATGCGATGTGCGATTCTGGTGTGCCTGAGGGTGTGACTAGGACCCTGGTCACCCCGTTTTGTATCACAAGTGTATTTTATCGTTTTAAACAGGTCAGTTTTTACTTCTCAGCCGATGCGTAATAATTCTATGCATCTATGGGTGCTCAATTTTATAGTGGCTTTGGAGTCGCAAAACGCGAGTTGGTAAAACACAGTGGTGTATTTTATAGGTAGAGACTCAGCGTGCTGGCCATTTCTTGAATTTGTGCGTCTTTTGGTGCCTGCTCAAATCCAGTTGTATATTGTGCCTTAATGTCAATAGCTCAGGGATGTTAGATCTCTATTGGTACAATCAGGGTAACACGATGAATGGTTTCCACTTCAATATTAATGGGTGCTCAGTGTTTTTTCATGTCACAGTGCGACATCTTACTAGAGATATTTCTGTTTCTTGTGTGGTGAGGACTACCCGTTTAGCTACTAGTTATTATGAACAATGTTGTTTCTTATACTGTACATGGGTTGGCTGGATTGCTTTGCTGGTTAACGCCATGATACAGCGGACACTGAACTTTTGATACCAAATGTGTTTACTAGTAAATCGGAATTTTGTACTGGTGGTTTGAACATTGTGTACATGTATCAATATTGTATACGTATTCACTGCTTGTGGTACTGCGTACCAAAGTGTTTTTGACGTGCTTTTTATTTGATTAGGAGTTTTGTTGTGGTATTCATTATGATATACATGTACTTGTGTGTGTTTTCGTATATGAATGAGCAAGTGGGTGCGACTAGAAACTGTCGGTGTGCTTTGAGGTTTTGTCTGCACGGAAATGTGGACGTGTTGTTTCATCACATGTTAAGCTACAGCTGTGGAGTGTTCAACTTATTAACCTGGCAACTTTCACGCACTATCAGCATAAGCAACTGGGACCTTAATGTGTATTGGATTATGTGCATTGAGATGCCTTTTGATAGTTGCTTTTGCCTAAATGGTTATTTGGAGCCCCTTTGCCACTGACTGAAGCACTATTGTTCACTTTGTTTACATTTGTATTTTCTATCACACTTTATGTGCTAGGGACCTTTTGGGTGGCTTCTTCAGGCACTTCTACACCATTACATTATTTATTTATTTTCACTTTGGTTAACCATAGTGCTACAGTTTTTGTGTACCATGTGCATGGCCGAGCTAGTCAATTGGTCCTGGGGCATGTGACGTGAGTGTAGACTTGGAGAATCATGGTCGTGGGTACGAATAGTACTTAATTATTTGGTTTTGTTTGAAAACATGTTTATTGTTGTTTTGGTTTAAGCGTATGGCAGGAGCTATCATACGCTCATCCGAAGGGAATGGTGTATCATATCTGGGACGCCAGAACAGCACGTGTTGGTGCTGCCCTCTGGCAATACGTTGTGACACCAGTTTGGTGAGCTGGTAAATAAAAGTAGTACCGTTTTGTGAACTCAAAACACGTGTGATTTCCCTTTTGTTGCGAGGCCCAAAGCTGGGAAATACCGCACATATATCAGCAGTATGAAACGTACATTGCCGCCAACAACACCAACAGAACTTTCAAATTCTGGTCCTCGTACATTGGCATGGTTGAAATCCTGTTGATTTTTCTCTGTGCCACACGTGAAGGGGACTGGAATCTTCATCTAGCTGCAGTCCGATCGATGGTGCCAGGGATGTTCGTCACAAACAGGGTGAACTACTCGAGGTATTTGCCAGTCTATTATCTCGAGATGTGTTCACTCCCTTCTACACACCCAGATGTTCACAAGGAATTTCTAAGTGGGGAGTTTGTTGTTCAACGTCAGCGTCGTTATGGCTTCGCACAAGTTGCGTGCGACCAAACAATAGAGCAGACCTGCAACAGGGACACTAAGACAAAGGGAGGAATGGTAGACATCACTCGCAACAAGGGTGCATCCTATCGATGGATTTTGTCACAACCTGAGCGAGCGTCCATTACAAACCGCTGCTTTGAAATTGCTGGGAAAGGCCAGCAGTCCCGTACAAGAAAGGACACAGACACTGCTCATGCCATAAAAGAGGAGACTGCCATTGCCAGTGTGATCCGGACTGTCCAAAACTTCATGGATCCATTCACACAAACAACCGATAAGTTGCTTCACATTGTTTCAGGCGTAGTCGTTGCTGACAAAGTTGCTGACGACATAATGGCTGCTGAGGAGAAGGGTGAAATGGCATTCTCTGAATTCTGCCAGGATCGTCTCCTTAGTGATGTAAAGGGGTTCCATGACCGCATTAAAACCCCAAAATTGTCAACCTTTCAGGATGTTGGACTCGTGCTGTCAAACAAAGTTCAAAGCAAAGCGACATTAATAAAGTCTGAGAGGCATTTGATGGCAAGGCTTGTTGTGATTGGGAGACAAAGAGGAATCAAGCTTGAAGACCTCCTTGTTTACACTCTAGGACCAATACCGCTACCCCTTGCCTACCCTGATGGTGGACTGGTGAAGACAAACAAGTCGACACTGATGCACTATTTAGAGGATGTGACTCCCAACGTAGTAGTGTCAATCGTCCCTTCAGATGCCATCTGGATTCTTGATGCTATGGCTGTGCTGCAAATGATCCCGCAATCGAAGATCCCAACAACATTTGGTCAGCTGGCCTCACTCTACCTGAAGACAATCGCTAGTGTTGCTCGCAGGAACAACACCAGGAGGCTACACCTTGTTGCGGACCGATATCCCACGATGAGCATAAAAAATGCAGAAAGGGCCCGTAGGACAAAGTCATCAAAGGCGACTGTTTCCCATACTGTCCAAATCTATTCAGAGGAACAAAAGGTCCCAATGCAGTGGAAGAAATATCTTTCTTGTGGACAAAACAAAGAAAACTTGATAGAATTCTTTGTCGAGTCGTGGTCGAAAGATGGCCGAGGACTTGAACTTGATTTAACAGTTGGCCATGGAGATCAATGCCATCAGTTCCAATTTCATGGAAATGAGACAGTACCCGTACCAATGATGACACCAGTGGACGAGTTGTTTTGCTCACATGAAGAGGCAGACACTCGCTTGTTGCGCCATGCATTGTTCGCCACTAGAACTACCGGTACCAAAGATATTGTAATTCAGTCTCCTGACACCGACACCGATGTGCTTGTTTTGGCCGTTTCAAAAAGCAAGGATCTGAACTGTAAGCTACTCTTTGAAACGGGAACTGGTAATGCTCGCCGAGTGTTGGATGTTGTGGCTATTCACGAGCACCTTTCAGGCATACACACCTCCATCCCAGAGGCGCTGATAGGAATCCATACATTCACAGGTTGTGACAGCGTCAGTGCTTTCTTCGGAAAGGGAAAGCTGAAGCCTTTTAAGCTCTTAATCGCAGAAACAAAGTTCACAGAGCTGTTTGTGGGCATCGGTGCTTCGTTTGAGTTGCCACTTTCGGACCGCATTGAGGAACTAGCTGAAGAGTTTGTTTCATCTTTGTATGGCATAGTGTCGACAAAAATCAACTCAACGAGGGTCAAACTCTTTAAAACTGGCAAACACATGGACGACACCCTCACTCCTAATCTTGACTCCTTGCTCAAACATCTCTTGAAGGCCAACTATCAAGCTGGCATTCATCATCGCTGCCTGGAGTCAAACCCTGATGTACCAAGTCCTGATGGTCATGGATGGAGGGTTGAAGATAAAAATCTCAAAATCAAGTGGATGGATCTCCTCCCTGCACCTGACTCTGTTCTTGAGTTAAATAACTGTAAATGCAAGAAAAGCCAGTGCAAAACTAATGTGTGTAGTTGTGAGAAAAACAAACTAGAATGCACAGATTTCTGTGAGTGTGTCAACTGTGACAACAGGGACAACCATAATCAAAGTCAAGAAGAGGTTAATGAGGATGATGAGGATGAAGACAGTGACAGTGATGAGGGAGCTTGACATTTGATGGTGAACAAAAGTAACTTTTCATGGGTATTATCCCACAATCATCAAATAAGCCCCCGATATTTGATACCTGAGGAAGATTACAAATGCAGTCCCTAAAATAGGAGTTTTTCTTGAAAATCTGGTAATCTTTGAGCTCCACTTCACTGGAAGTAATGTATTTTGGCACTTTCAACCCTATAATGAGTTTGAAAAGATATATTTTAAAGGTATGACATAGGTTGCTAAGGGCAAATATGTCCTTAGCAACCGTTTGTAGGCAGTTGAGATAAAGTCACTTTTTTTCCTTAACAGGCAAATTTTGCAAGTGGTAACAGTTGAAATATTGTTCAGTACCTATGTATATTTACATCAAATAGTGCAAAAAATAAATAGTTACCAAGTGGACGCTACAAAAAAATTTTATTGAGCTTATTTTGGGGTCATGTCTACGGTGGCCCATAGAGGACATGCGTTTATTTTCAATATAATAGAAATTTTTTCTTTTTACAATGCATTTTTTTTTCTCTCGAATTACAACCGCCGTCGGATTTATTTCTCACCGCCGAAAAAATAATTTCCACCGCCGGGTAAAAAATGATAATTCCCACCACCGCGGTGGAAATTAATATCGACCGCAGTGGAAATAATATCCACCGCGGTGGAAATAATATCCACCGCGGGAGCTAATTCGTTATTGACACCGGGTGGATATTATTTCCACCGCGGTGGATATTAATTTCCACCGCGGTGGATATTAATTTCCACCGCGGTCGATATTAATTTCCACCGCGGTGGTGGGAATTATTATTTTTTACCCGGCGGTGGAAATTATTTTTTCGGCGGTGAGAAATAAATCCGACGGCGGTTGTAATTCGAGAGAAAAAAAACGCATTGTAAAAAGAAAAAAATTCTATTATATTGAAAATAAACGCATGTCCTCTATGGGCCACCGTAGATGTCTCATGGTCTATTACAACACCAATCCGAGGACCAGCATGACATGTCGTTATAGGGCTGTCAAGACTCTGTAATGATGTCACCGAATCAATACGGGTTCGCTGTTCTTTAGACAACCAGATAATGCGTATTCTACCGTATGTCTGGATGAAGATGATTTGGGGACAAGATTTTCGGTCGCGGCTGGGCTGAATTTCGTATCAATGCTATCAGGGTCAAGGTCACGCGACACGAAAAGCGGTTGCGTTAGTGTTAGTGTTAGCGGAACGATCTCTTATCCTCTCCAATTCTAATCAATCACTTTAACCATTTATACAGTACATTGAAGTTTCAACCACTCTCTTGCAGTCATCAATCACTAGCTCAGGTAATGAGGTCCGCGAATGCTATTTCACTGTACTTTGTACATGTGTATTAAACATTGACATACCAATGATAGCCGCTTGACTATTCACTGCCATTTCTCAACATAATAGTCGTTAGCCGGTTTGATTTGCATTTGTGATAAGAGCAAAAACAATGGTAGTAATGAATTGTCAAGTCAGGCAAATACCGAGTGTTTTGTTGGCTTCACGAGACTTGATGTAACCTTATATAACTCGGTTAACAGGTTGCCACTTTATCACAGAGCACTGACACTGATAATCGATAGTATTCACCGATGGCAACACCAAGCAGCCCATCTTGCTTGTAGATAAATAGTTCGTGAGGCGGAATTACAATGTAACATTAGCTCATTGTTACTAGTGGCATAATTTGGTAGGTCCGTGGTCCCGCTATTAACACAATCGTAGTTATAACTCCCAAGCTTCTTCGTCCGGCCAATTAAAGTGATTGAATATTGACAAAAGCGTTACCAACTTTATGCAGTTGTTCATCTGTGTTATTTGGTAAGTCAATAGCGGATGATAAAAACATATTGAGTATGAATCGTCATACTCATTAAATCATTATTATCAGACAAACTACTCTTCCACTGAAATGACAAGAAATCAGGGTAGCATTTGGTTGATATAAGTGACTGGAACCCGTCTAAAGTGTGTAAGATAAAATGAGAAGTGGCTAATAGAGTTAAGGTTTCATAAAATTGACTTCATCAAAAATGCTTTTGCACAATATTCGCAAAGCAAGATGGCGGTCACCAGAGCATTTTCCAACTCGACATTTTATTTCGAATGGATACGTCTTACATGTTAATAATGTACAATTTCTGAATTAGAATTGCTATGAAGAGACTAACAATTTAGAAACTGTTTTCAATCAACGAAAAAGAAAAGAAAACGCTGCTATTATAGCATTAGCTGAGTTTGCCTTTCAGTTCATCTGTACCTGGCTACGAGGGAATATTAACAAATTAGCAACTTATCTTTATTATAGCAATGTTTTTACTGCACTGATTGCTATAAAATACGCGACAATAATTCAGCGTGTCTACACGGACACTGTCAAGACCGATTTTCTTTGACAATAGCCTATGCATTTGTGTTGTTAACGTGCCCAGTATATTGTAAAAGTTGCATTGAGTGTCCGCCGCTCAAATCGAAATTGGCCTGGTGAAAAAATTAAAAATTGAATTGAATTAGTTCGTAGGCTGTTTTGTAAAGAAAATAGTAGGCAATCGGGCGAGTTTTTTTTCATGGGCAAAAAGCAACTATCCGTGTCGCACATAACATTAGAGTGGTACGCGGTTCGTATTTACTAACGCAGTTATTATGTTTGCATATCCGACGCTAACTACGCGGTCTTTTCCGCTTAATTGGCCGACTTTACAGTATGTTGTGACATTGCCTCGGGGTTTGGAATCATGGAAGTTCGGTACGAGATTTATGTTGCTTGAGACCCATTTCTTTGGCGAAGATACTAGCATACCAGTTTTACCGAGAGCGGGATTTCTTAGCATCACCAGTCCCGGTGACGTTGCGATAGCCACGTTCCATGACGTCCAGGCAGCCGGTTACCAGGCGACCCGTTAACCAGAAGTACAAAAGTTCTATGAATATGCCATTGAAGCAGAGTCTCCTGCGTATAAGTCAGGGTCCGTCCATTTATTAACCCCTTAAGTCCCGAATAGTAAAATAAAGGGCGAGGCAAAAACGCTCTAGTAATGAGTTTACTATAGGCTACTGGACACCTTTGTGGAATCTTACTTGCCCTGTCAAACACACTAAGGTACAAAGGACCACGGCTTTAAGACACATCCGACTCACTCTAGAATATTTCATACCTTGTACATGTATGTGTTGTGACGAAGAGCCAGGAATTTTAGTTCCTTGAAAGCCTCGCAGGTTCATCCAGAAATACAATCTTGGATTCTCCCCGGAATCGAACCGTGGCAGCCAGCAGTGTTAACCACCAGGCAGGCTATGAGGCTCCTGGAAACACAGGACGACATGTAAAATATTCTCTGCGATTGGAAGGAAGACAAAATGAGCATTCCATTCTGCATTTAAAAACATCTGCTAAGAGGGCATTTTCAACTGCAGCGAGGTTGAACGATTATTGACATGTTATTGCCGTTACTAAATGCCACGTTTTTTGACGAATTTTTGCCCCAAAAATCTCCCGCTTTTCACGGGAATAATACAACGGTTTAAACAACTGAAACCTGTTTTATACTACCCCCGACAAGACATGAACAAAAAAAGAATCAACTTGTACCAATAATTTGTAGATATCGGTCCCAATTTTTTTGTAATAATCCCATGATTTCTGAACACAAAAATACTAATGAAATTCAAGTACAGTAGAACCTCCCGAAGGTGTCCTTAAGGACACCTTCGGGACTGGCAAGTGCTGTCCTTAATAGAGAGGTGTTCTAATTAGAGAGGTCAAATTGAATAGAAACTACCAATTTGGGACCAAAACTAGTGTCCTTAATAGAGAGGTTGTCCTTGATAGAGAGGTGTCCGCTAAGGGAGGTTATATACATTTTTGAGGTCGTCATCAGAGAATCCCGACGCACCACAGACATGGTCAATAGCGTGCCCCTTCATGTGTCATTGCGAGCGAGCTTATCCGCCACCCCTATGTATTACCATGAAGCAAACATAGTACTGCTAACAAACATAGCAGATCATTGACGGGTTTTTATAACCGATTTAAAACTCAATTCTTAACAGCCATGACAACACCCTGGCCTCATATACTCTATCTCCGGATCTATAACATCAGACAAAGAAAAGTCACTAGGCCCACATTAATGGTGAATATTCATGACCCTAGCAAAAGCCTATTATAGAGCAAGGCCCATCAGTTATACCTGGTCAAATAGCAGAAGTTGAGGTCTAAGCCTAGGATGGTCAGTGTTGATAACGACAGCCTTCTTAGGTCATTATTTCATGCATCAACCAACCAGAAATAAGCAGGTAATAATTTTAAGTCGTGTTGAATATTGAATGACTGGTTCGGGGTAGAGTTATCTGGTTTCATATTTCCAGAGATAGAGTATATACATTTTATCCTAAGTTTTATTCATAACAATCGTTATGTCGTAATTCGATCAGTTGCTATTTATATATACATGTATTGTGGCAGATATGGTTTCCCGAGGCATAATTTCAGTTTGAACAGTGGTGCTGTCTGCCCATTAACGCCCATTTTAACAGAACTATTTAGTGCCTGGGCCTGCACAGGAGTCACAACGCGTTCCACATCTTCGTGATATCGGGAAGCCATATCTCAAAATGGAAATACCTATTAAACAATTGAGTGGAAAACGAGGGGTTATTGGAGTCCTGGTAATCTGCCTACCGCTCCTCTGCATTAGTTACCACAGCGCTCAATTGGCAGTGAAGCAGCAGTTTCGAGTGTCAGGTAAGATTTCTCGGGTTGAGCATAATAGAGGCACCATCATTTTAACTCGAAATTGAAATACTAAAACAATTATAACTCCTTCAAGATGAAGTGAATACACATTCAAAACATTGGAGGCTATTTTCTGAAAAACAAAGAACATAGGAGTTCTAATTGCTTTCATATTTCAAGTTCAAGCCAAAATGCGGCTGCCTATGGTCAACCCTTTAGCAATTACTCTAGTGCATTGGTTGAATATTTATAAATGGTCATTTCACAATGTTTCAGATAGCTCATGCAAGGGAGCCTCGCGACGTCATACCTACTGCTGTTCAATTTTGTGGGAAATGTTTTATTGGATATAAGACAATTGATATTGGATTGATATTCAGGTTGATTCAAGTTTAATATCTTCTAGGGCCCGGCTGTCATGGTTGTTCAAAATTAGTTTTGTCACTAACGCTGGCGTTAACTTAACTTAACTAAGCGTTATATCCTTCAGTTAAGTCCATTTTAGTTATTCGAACACATGCGGTACATTTACATATAAGTTGTGCAGGTGCAGGCAACAAAGAATTTGGAAAACGTGTAAGGCATTCTAACTGGATACACACTCTGTTAGATAAATCTGCAGGACTATAAAATACTTCGTTACGGAAGGCGATGTCATATGCCACATTAAATAAACCCAATAAATACACACTTCACGAGACACAGGGGAAAAGAATGAGACCCTTGAGTCTCTTAGCGTTATCATGTCTCTTACAGCTGCAGCCAGATTCTGCGGGTCAGGGACCGGTGCGTGTGTCACAACGTCAACAAGTTATTTCGCTAGGAACGTCAACCATTCTAGAGTAATGTGTGACAGTTTTACCGACGCTGGATCTGCTAACTTCAAGCACACTTTTTGCATCAAGGTTAACAATTGGATTGGCATTCTCAGTGAAGGGCGGATCTAAAACGATATGAAACGGGATTGCAGTTGTACTTCGGGGGGCATGTTGCTACAGAGGGACAGGAGATAACAATGGTTCGGTTCTGAAAGGTATCTATATCTTAATAGCGGAAGGGGGACGAATAAAGTCACACTTAGTGGCGTTGGATCGCCTTGAAATTTTGCATGAATAGTGGTGACACCTTACCCTGATGCAACGTCTTGGTTTTGTTCAAAAATTTACTTCAGCGGAGCAGTAATTAGTGTTTTTAATCACCCCAGAGGGAGGGCCATCGAAAGATGGATCACTCACTGCAATGACTTATCAGTGGGTGGAGAGCGATGAATTCAGGAGCCCTCTACCTGACCTCTTCCATTCATCCATTGTCACCTGGTCTTCGGCATTTCGCGGGGAAAGAAATTGTAAACAAACGCATGTGTGCAGTTCAAATGTAAACAAAAATGTAATTTTGGTACTTTTGGTTGCTGGACTTGGGTTTTCCCTAGTCTTAAAACTTAAGACGATAAAAGAAAAAAATACTTCAAAGAAGCTTTCTTTTACCGTATAACTATCTCATCAGCGGCCATTACTCAGAAAAAACGTATTCGTATCGAGTACGTAATAAACACAGTGCATGCGCTAAAACCATAACATGAATTGCTTTTAAAACACTACCATGTTAACAAGTACCCTTAGCGGTCGATGAAAAACATATTTTAAAGCCAAATCGATAGGCGGAAATTAGTTAAAATCTCAAGTGAATTTGGAGGCCGTTTCGAAACCAACTTGATTTCGAAGACGGCTCCTTTCAGACAGTCTAAAAATAGCTTTAGAGATTACATCTCCTCGCGAAAACATGTCATTGCATGTTACATGTGTAAACCACTGACAACAACGGCGCCATTTTGTGCAAAATGGCGCACTTTTTAACCTCGTCAAAATTACCGTGACGAAAAAAGAGCATCAAGATTTATTTTCTTATCTTTCTGAAATTACAAAAGAATATCATCAATCACCAATGGAATGACCCTATTGAGAAATTTGATGTAATTTTTGTTTTTATTTAATCGTTATCGGTCACCTCCTCACATATTGCTGCCAGAGGTGAAAGACTTGGGTGAAGAACGACTCTCTGGTGAGGAGACTGATAACTGCACGTGACAATAATATTGACGGTGGAAGATGCCGGCTTTGCGATTTTCTCGTCAATAATGTCCAAATATGACTTTATTTCTTAGTTGATTTCGAATTTTTGCATATAAACACTGTACAGCTACATAAAGAATACATTAATTTGGTAAATTATGTAGATACATGTTCACTTTTTATAAAATTTGCACATAGTCGTAGCGCTTTTCCGGAGCGTTTTTCCGGGTTCTTTGATATGCAAATGTACATTTCCACGTGCTTTCATCTACGCGGTATTTCTGATATCCTTGCATCACGTGGCGTAAATCCGATTGTCTCAGCAAATATACGTCGATGGTTCATTCGACTAGGTTTTCCCGCAGTAAGGAGCTGGGGTCAAATTGGTGGTCTATTGTTTATGGGTGCTGTGTTAGCCAATGCTAGCCCTTGATTATCAAGGGATTTTCAAATGAAGGTTACCATGGTCTGTTTATGTGCTCACCACAGCTTCCAATACTTGATGTATCTGAAGAGGCACTCTGAACTTGGCATGGCCTTATCCAGGAGCTGCTCACGGTGCTGAACTTCTAGCTTGCCTGTCGACTAAGTTCCCTGCCCGAGATCATGCTACATGTAGGAGGAGCACGCACTTTAAAGTTATAGTACATGTAGTGATAGTGCAATTGGTCCGAGCCATTTGGAGGCCGATATGTGAAGGCCTATCTGGGTTCTCCTTCTTCTCCGTATAAAAAGGGGCATATTGCTGACTAAGGAACGAGGCATATTCACATTGCCTCATCATCTCTATCGGACCAATTGATATACTTTTATGTGCACGCATACAGCACGCCACAGGGTCCGAGTCTGTGGAATGGTTGGTTTAATTTGTCTCTTCGATATTGCTCCTTTGATATTGCATTAGATTTTCATTGCAATTCAATCTATTCAAGGTATATTTTCCTTACGCATTTCCTCCAGGCCAATAGAAATCTGTGCTTTGATTTATCTGAGAGATCCCAGATTATCCCAGATTGCGGACCCATACAGGACAGACCCAAGCAGGATTTTAGACTTAACGCTCTTTTGATTAATAATACTCAAGCCGCATTTAAGCGGCGTGCACTCACTGATCGGTTTGCAATTTGCTATGAAAAATAGCCATAATATATATAAGTTCTGAATAATGGCAATGTTGTGACGGGCGCATACAGGTATATAATAATCATAAGACATTTCAAAGGTTTAAGACAAAGGGAATTTCTAACAATCTTGGGACGGTTATAACTCGCACCATTTTGCGCTTGCTTATAAGCCGAAACAAGCTCATTATTGGCAATTGAACCATTTTCTGATATCAAAAGCCAAGAAATCACTCGACTGTCGAATACCCCACACTTTTAACCGTTACGTTACATCAAATTAGCGAATTTTCAATATAACCAAAAATCCGATTTCTCAACATGTTAATGCTTGACCACAAAAGTAGAGACATTGTGAAGCTTTTCAGATGTTTTTCGTTTTTTACAATGAATGCGAAATTGAACTTGCTATAAAACTCGTTGGAGTGGGTCAAAATTGATAAAATATAATTATCCCATCAGATGACAACAATGGAACCATATGATACCCTTAGTCCATATTAGGCAACGACAACGAATGCGAAATTGAATGCGAAATTGGACTTGCTATAAAACTCGTTGTAGTGGGTCAAAATTGATATAATATAATTATCCCATCAGATGACAACAATGGAACCATATGATACCCTTAGTCCATATTAGGCAACGACAACATAATAAACTACTAACCACAAAAATATGTGAAAATGTGGAGAAGAAAGACGAGTCAGTGCCATCAATATTTCGCAAAACTCTCAAACAGCAAAAGACGAAACATGACTTTATCGTTTTTTATACCAATGTTGTCTTTGCCACAATATCGTTATAGTCTAATAGAAATCAGTAAATTTGAAACCAGCGTTTGCTTCAGAACAGAACATTTGTAATGGCTATGTTTAGCTGATCAAAGAATTCGTTCAAGTTCCAGTTGTTCGGAATTGGCTTGAGCCAATGCGTGACCTGAGAGAGCTCTGTCCGAACGTGCGTTTCGAAAAGGGCGGTGGCTTTGATTCCTATAAGGTGTATGCGCCGAAAGACAAGAAGATTTTGGGAAGAGTTGATGTTTATTCATGTTTGGATTTCGTCTGCTTCTACAAAATGGGATGTTTGGTTTGCTTGTATCTCCTCAATATTGGCTACATATATACCATAACTTAGGATACATACTGTAAATTCAAGAAGACAACACCACTTCATTAACAGCCGGTGTCGCCACCCCTGACTCATAGGGTGGCGAACAGAGCTGTTGAGAAGGCCGATCATTGGCTGGGATTCCAGAGAGGGTTGTCCAGGCCTCATATCCAATATGCTTCAGTTTCGAGTCCAATCCTTATTTGTCGGGTTGTTGAAACCGATTCGTAGGTCTCCTATGAGTGGGATAATGAATCAGGGCCTTCGGCCATTGTACTGAGTGTCCCAGAACATTTTCAACTAATCGTCATTGGTAGTGTAAAGGGTGTGCAAGTGCTAATGGCTGATAGTGTACAGGGTGTCCATGAAAAAAGTCCAACTGACTCATTGGCTTCTGCTGGTTTTTGGGACTGACCTGCCCTTTCAAAGAGAGGCACTGCTCAGGGAGGTAACGGAGCATGTCTTCGGGTCTTATCATCCCTTACCAGCCTCGGACTTTCAAAGATACTTTGCAGTGCGAAATTAGTAAGAATTAGAAGTTGTGCCGTCACATAGTCTTGAGACAAAACCGAACATCCTTCTGAACGTACAGTCTTGTTCGAAGTGATCAGTGACTAAAAAAGAACGATGCAAATCCCGATTCAATTTTTTTTCAAAGCTAAAGATACACACTTTTAGATTGTCCAGCGTTCAGAATCGTACCCACAATCATTCACAACAACCACAGTCAATTCTAGTCCATCACAATGTCCTCCTCGACTACATTCACGAACTATGGTCCATCCACGGCAGCCTCCCCTTCTTCCTCCAAGATAGCCTGTGGTCCAGGTTCGATTGGCCTTGGTTGAAACGATGCTTCAAAGCCGTTGACGATAACGTCCTTATCAACACCATCCGAGGCATCTTTGATGATGTTGGTCACGTCTCTCAGGCCGATGTGAAGGTAGTCTCCTCGTTCGTGCGTGTGGTCCTTCTTCCGTGATTTCCATTGTCGCCGTACGTGACATTTGAAGGACTTCATGACTGCAACGTCTAACGGTTGTAAGAGAGATGTGAAACCAGCAGGTACGTAATCCAGGCTGCCTCTCATGTCGCGGACTCTCGTCCGGAAGTTCTCTCTCAGGTGGACCCGATAATGATCGACGATTAACAGGAACTGGTCGGCCTCGTTGTTGGTGACGTGGGGTGATAGGACTTCATCTAACCAGTGGTGCGCCGTTTCCTCCCTCATCCAAACAATTTCCGATTGGGTAATCTTCACATCTGCAGGTGAGCTGTCTTGGAGGGCTGCAAACACCCGGATGAAACCTATTCTGGGGAAGGTGATGTGCGCGGGCAACATTGCTCCAGAGGCTGCGATGCAGAGGGTGCATCCCAGCTTGGTATTGGACCTGGATGATCGGACATCTCGTGGTGTTGACCGTGTACATGGTTCTCATGTCAAACAGGACAAAGGTTTGGTCCATGTCAAAGAAGAACCGCATCTGTATATTAAGACGATCGATAGTCCAAGTAACCGCATCTCGGAAGGTCTGGATCCTTGCAGCAGCATCAGCGAGGACGGTCGTTGTATTCTTGGTCACCTTCCTTAGGGACACGTGGCGCTTCTTCATCAAGCACTCCATCCAGCCTATGGATGCGTTGAAATCCCACAGCTGAGGGCGACAATGCTGAATCCCTTCTCTGACATCTTGGGCCAACTCATTCCACCAGCTTTGCCACGTTTTTCTCCGGAATTTCGTGACTACTATCATTGCCTGAATCTCATTTTGCTTTACTAATGCAAGCGTTCGTAGATTTTCCTTCAGAGTTTCAATAAGGACTTTTTTGTTTTGGGGGTTTGGATCAATCTAAAGTGTGCTTCAGTTTTATGAGACAACCTGTATAAACGGTCGGCGAGTGGCCTTACCATTTACGTCTTTCCACATGCGCACTCATCGACCAAGTAGGCCCACAACACTTCGAATCAAGAGGGCTGCGGTAATTAGTGGTTTAGAGTAACCGTGACAGCTAGGCTGAGCCGTCACTATTAACCGACCGACTGCAAGGGCCAACGAAGTCACTCATTGGTTACCTCTGGTGAATAGACTCGGGAGAAAAGGCCGGGCCTTGAATATCCCGAAGTGGTGTTATTCTCCCGAACATACAGTATTTTCTTTCTTTAAATCCATACTGCTTTGTTGTGTAATTAAGACATAAAGTGTTTGAATTGATTAATTATGCTTGTTTTTGTTTTTGATTAAAGATTAGGGCCTACTCGCTATCCGCCATTAGCCTGTAGTTGCTAATCCATTTGCTCTACATCCTAGGTTTCAACGATATTTATCGTTAGACGTCCTGATAAGAGAGTTTCGTTGTCTCGATCACACACTATTTCCTCCTCCATATCATTCCATGTTTTAAAAACCACTCGAGTATCAACCTCCTTATCATTCCATGTCAATAACGCATGCGTTTCGACGTCTTTATCGTTCCAGAAACATTAAGCGCCGCCAAACGCCAGCTCATTCCAGACAAAAAGGTTCGTATCTGATGGTTTACCACGTCAGCCCGTTTTATAACGGAACATCCCATTGTAAATAATGTCCAAATCATGTTTCTGGCTGATCATTACTAATGACTGAAAATATGGCCAGGACTTATTTCAAACGTCCATTCCATTTTAAACAGTTTCTATCATCAAAGTTTTGTGAAACAGCCTGGAAGTCATGGTAGTAGACATGGGAGATAGAAGACCGTGGAAAAGAAGTCAGCCTACCTAACCAGGAGGTTCCTACTGAGGATCATCACTGGTTGTCTTTGTGTCCTTGAGCAAGATATGCAAGCATATCATTGAGCCAATCATCAAAAGTAAAGCCGAGTCCTTATACGTGGTGCCATTGCAAGGGTTAGCAAAATACCCCATCTATAGTAATGAAATGCATGAGTAGCTTGCAATGGACTCTACATCTGGCACAAGAAAGAGTCACTAAGGCCAATAAACTCAATTGGCGCCTAACTTTACTAAGGGCAAGTATAAATGCTTATCCAAACTTGGGCGAGGACTACTCCCTGGAGAATAACACCTCCGAGTGCAGAGCGAGCCCTTAAGAAACAGAAAAATATACCTTTGGTCGGCGAATACAGGACTTGTCGAAATTATGGTACCCATGAGTGCAGTACCAGTTACGGGGAGCGTTGAGATACGCCTCCGGCTGCCTTGCAGAGGCAATGTTATTGCTTGGTAACTTGAAATTTCGGATTATTTGCAATTTTCATGATCAAAGTTGTTGAGAGAAAACAACCTAGCAGATCGTACTGATCACCACTTATATATCTTGATTCAATCATGTCTTTCTTGATTCAATCATGTCTTTCTGGCGTTCGGTGAGCAGCCAATATTTTCTTGTGCATTCTGTCGTAGTTGGTACGGTTACGCAATGCATTCTAGCCTTGATGTGTCATTGCACAGGAGTCACATCCCAATGCACGTATTTTCCAATTATAAACTGCCTTGGTGAAACCGGCTGGGGAGGGGGAGCTGAACTTAACCCCCCCCCCCCCCCCCCCACACACAATTGAACACTGTCAACAGCACTCCAGGTAAACACTACTGCTAACATCTCCTGTATTCGCCGGTCCGAACTAGCTTCACCAAAGCTATTGATTCTCCATGCTCATGTCGGTGATTTTCGTAATTCTTTTTCAGGGAGACACCAAGAATCAGGAGATTATAATTTCAGAACGGGTGAAGGCGATGAATGACTATTGCAATACTTTGGACCAACAAATCCTTCAAAAAACTGTTCACGGAAAAAACTCTCCTTACTTTCATTTATACGTAGATGATAAACATAAATTCATATTCTGCACAATTGCGAAAGTGGCGTGTTCGAACTGGAAAAGGCTGATGCTCGGATTAGCTGGATTAAAGGACCCATTTAGACGCCGCTCGATTCATGTTCACGATGACCCCGAGCTTCTACATATGAAATTATTAAGTTACAGTCCAAATGAAATAGAATACAGGCTGAAACATTACACCAAAGCAATCCTTGTCCGTCATCCATTGGAGCGGACGATATCAGCATATCGAAATAAATTTAATGAGTCATCAGGTCGAACACCATCTAGCAGGATATACAGACCAAAGATTATCAGAAAATATCGTCCTGATTTACCTGAGAAAGCTATACGAGAAGGAGCACGAGTGACATTTCAAGAGTTTGTTCGTTACCTCACACATCCGTTAGATTTCCCGGAACTTGAGCCATGGGATCATATGAACGTACATTGGGAGCCCTACATTACATCTTGCGACCCATGTGCTGTGCGTTATGATATTGTTGCAAAATATGAGACACTTGACGAGGACGTAAGTTTTATCCTGAACAAAATTAACGCCTCAGATATGATAAGATGGCCGAAGCGGAGCGAGTATTACAACAAAATACCAACATCACAAATTGTCTCGGAGGCACTTAAAGATATTTCGTCCGAGAATTTAAAGGCTCTTAATGCTATTTATTACCATGACTATAAAATGTTCGGTTATGAATTTCAAGAAAAAGAATATTGATAATGGCCAGGCCCGTTGATTTTAAAAGAAGTATCTTGACCGAGAGAACTGGGATAAGTCATTATGAACTTCTGCAAGCAAGCCTACACGGGATAGATCACTTCGTAAATCGAACAGCTACTTTAATATTTTGAGTTAAGATCTTCCTCAGTTTTGTGTACATGTGATATTTAACTGTACAAGCCCTTCGGCGATAATGGCTCACTGTGAGAAATGATTGCTATAATGTTGTCAACAGGGACTGGACCAATTGGTTCACTTACTGAATCCAAGATGGCGGACCACCAGACTAAAATGCGAGTACTAATTGAAGAGCTTAGAAGTATAATCAGGCTAAGGCACATTTTAAACCCTATATTTGGAGAAAAATGCAAAAATATGAAAAAAATCTTCACATTCCCTGGAAACACGCAAGTGATGATTTCTAGATATCGCTGAATCATTAAGAGGCACAGATTATATGTGTTGAAAGCATTTGCTTCTTTAAGGGTATAAATACTGCAAAATGTGCATAAACCAAGAAGGGTTGTTACAACTAGTTACACTACGGACTTAGTGATAAGGCCTCGTCCCATCGCCCTTACCGGCCACTACGACAAGTCAATACTCTTGCTGATGATTCGTCATTATTGGTCGTCGCAAAAACAACGAATTGACACAGATATCAACTAGGTCAACCAATCACGCGGTAGTCTGGCGGACACACCTCCACGACACACTTTATGTGACTTAGCATGGTGTCCCTGATGCGGCCACTAAAGACATGATGACGTAGATTGCCACAACAAACTTGTGGTGTGAAGCTATATTGCAATAAAACTTGCAAAATATGTTTTGAATAACCTATTTTATTGATTTATGTCAAGAAAATATAATTTTGATAACTTTGAAACCTGGTGGACGCTGGTGGACGCTGTTTAGGATGTCCGGCCTATACGTATACGTTGACTTCAGAATTCACCGGCCATCCGCATCAGGCTGCAAGTGCAACTCTGTCAGTCAGTGTCACCCAAACCAGGTCATACCAATGCTGCCAGCGATTCACAGACAACTAATTGACACTTCGATGAGTATTTCCATCACCTCGACATCTGAAAACTTACTGATTTTGTACGGAAAGCAAGCAGTGAACGATGTAAACATTAATGGATGACGGGAATTACGGTGATTACCTCGTTCCGAATGCTCACCATAAGCTTAGTTGCATACAGTCATACACCTGCAATACTTCATCGATCCCAGGTTGATTATCGGCTACTGTAGCATATCATTATCACACCCCCGGATCAAACCTTACTAATCAAACCTGAAACTATCGAACTGCCACGATACTATGTGACTTAGCATGGTGTCCCTGATGCGGCCACTAAAGACATGATGACGTAGATTGCCACAACAAACTTGTGGTGTGAAGCTATATTGCAATAAAACTTGCAAAATATGTTTTAAATAACCTATTTTAAGCGCGCAGCAGAAAAGCCGAAGGCCGAAGTCTTTTCTGCGAAGCGCTTCTATGGTTAACGTGCATACGACGTCATCCAATGTAAACAATGTTTCTCAAGTCCATGGATTCGTTTCAAATGGCTTAAATTTGACTTAAAATGGCCGCCAGAAGAGATAAACGCGCGAAAGTAGCAATTCGACTATTCTGAGCTCCGAGAGAGAACCACACGATTATTCTCACTGTTTTTTAATCAAACTTCAAGTTCTGGGGGGTTCGGGGGGGGGGGATTTCCCCCCGACATACACTGTTTTGATTTTTGAGACTTTAGTAATAATATCCAAAAGACGCTTAAAATGGATATAATTCCGAATAATCAAGCAAAAACCGGGCAGGTGTTTCGAGAAAAAAATTTTTTGTTGAGATTTCAATAAACCTTTTGAACGAATTCCACATGGGCCGTGGTGGGATCCGAAGACACCTTAAGGAGGAATGTATGTTTTTATGGGGTACTATTGGTTTTGCAGATCTTCTGGTTTTTTCTAACGAACAATCAATATTCGCTAGCAGGCTTTTTAAGCTCCCAGGTATGAGGAGGGTTCTATGTTCCTCAGGTTCTTTGTTCATCAGTCTGGTGTTCCTCAAGATTCAAGTGTCTTCCAGTCTCTTGGCCTGCAAAAACCCTTGCCAACCAATTTTTTATGCATTAACCATTCGACAACATGTTGGTGGGGGAAAAACCTGATCCCTGACCCCTTGAATTGATTGCTCAGGTACGACCACAAGCAATTGTCTCAAGGAAGCCACCAGTACGACCTCTTGGCAGTCTTGCCAATATCATGCCAGTGAAAAGGAAGGGTAATGATGGTTGAGGGTTGGAGTTAGGGTACCATCAAAGGAGTACCTCTTCCTCGCTCTGGGTTAAACGTGTTAAAGGACTGCACCATCATGAAGGTTTGGGGGTTCCACTCGAGCGCCCCGGGGTAAGCAGTTTGGAAGGACTTATCGAGAGGCCAATAGGGGGTTGAGGGCCCTTCCCCCAATGCACTGGCTAAAACATATCAGAAGGACAGGGGTTGGGGGGGGGGGGGCTCTCCATGTCGACAGTTGCGCGAGTTCAATAGAGCTTGCACTTTACATTAGAATCTGCCAGAGTGCCAGACTACGATAGTCCGGACACATTTCTTTGCCGGTTATTATGATGATGGAGTTGAGTTACTGCTAAAGAGATAAACGGAGAAAACTGTCTATCAAAACAAAAAATTGGCGGAAGGAACTATAGCAGGTTCCCAACCAGGGGGTTTGGGGGGGTTTCCCCCCCAACCTAAAGGCGCTGCGCGCTTACTAGGGCACTGCACTGATAATATTATTGATTTATGTCAAGAAAATATAATTTTGATAACTTTGAAACCTGGTGGACGCTGGTGGACGCTGGTGGACGCTGTTTAGGATGTCCGGCCTATACGTATACGTTGACTTCAGAATTCACCGGCCATCCGCATCAGGCTGCAAGTGCAACTCTGTCAGTCAGTGCCACCCAAACCAGGTCATACCAATGCTGCCAGCGATTCACAGACAACTAATTGATACTTCGATGAGTATTTCCATCACCTCGACATCTGAAAACTTACTGATTTTGTACGGAAAGCAAGCAGTGAACGATGTAAACATTAATGGATGACGGGAATTACGGTGATTACCTCGTTCCGAATGCTCACCATAAGCTTAGTTGCATACAGTCATACACCTGCAATACTTCATCGATCCCAGGTTGATTATCGGCTAATGTAGCATATCATTATCACACCCCCGGATGCGAAATTTTTTTCTGCAGGATACTTCTGGCATAGTGTACATCTGACAGCCAATCAGAATTCAAGGCAAGCACGTGTCTTTGTTGACATCATCTTTCCACATGGCGCAATAATGTCAACAATGCCACGTGTTCTGATAATCTTGGAAAGAACAAGTTAGCAAATGGTTAGAGGAGTATATTAGCTAAAATATATTTATTTGCAGTATCTTAACATGTATTTTCATTGTCGAGTGGACTGTATTTATTGGACTTGTCTGTTAAAGGCGCACTGTGCTCGGCAAAATAGCCGAGGTTGAATGTTTATCTGTCAACCGTGTAACTAGTTCTGCTGCATGTATATGCATAGGTGACGCCACCATTCAATTTATTTTGTTTGCTTGTCAAAATGTGTTTTATACAATGGCCCTTCAACAATGTTCAAACTACCAAAATCAACAGCAGACATCGGATACACTGTCCCTTTAATAATTATCAACATTGGCAACACTGTCAGTGTCACTGCCCCTTAAAATTTCACAAATCGCGAGACATCGGATACACTGTCCCTTTAATAATTATCAACATTGGCAACACTGTCAGTGTCACTGCCCCTTAAAATTTCACAAATCAATGCATGCACTGCAATGTAGCGATCAGATCAGCTGATGCCTCTTTTGTACGCATAATATCATCAATTTTACAATGAATCTGTGCAATTCATTCCTAAACACGACGACACAAACCTTGAGTTGTGCATAATTGGGGTCAGACAATGAACTATTGTCACATTCACAGTTGAAGTGGCACTCGGCATGCGACTCGGTATCGTCCATTGTATTTGCATTATCATGCATAAATAAGCAGTGTGACGTCAAAGATCGCGCCAATTGTGATTGGCTGTCAGATGTACACTGTGGCAGAAGTATCCTGCAGAAAAAAATTTCGCCCCCCGGATCAAACCTTACTAATCAAACCTGAAACTATCGAACTGGCACGATATTCGTTCTTTTCTTTAAATATTTGTCGATGGAATCAAATGGAATCAAATGGAATAAATTGTTTGTGGCCGATTTGCACTACTCACACGCGTCCAAAAAATCAACATTTGGCGAATGTACTCGATTTGTTGGAACATAGTAAGCTCGTCCCCTTGTACGAATGTACGTACATATGACCATAATAAATCAATATGAATAACACCCTGGAAAAGGGGCGTGGCAAAATTACATGGAAAAACGAAAAAAACAGATATATACGATGGTTTGTTGTCCAAAATCACTTCACGAGACACACCTATGATGCCAAACACAGCCAATGATGCCGATTGCGCCCGAATCGGTCAGCCCTTATGGACAAACGAGGTTATCGCAAAATGAGGTTAAAAAACCCATGCAACTTTAATGGTCACTATAGACAGTGAGCCAATACTTTTGGATACACAATCACAAGTTCATGTGCCATTTAATTGTATACGATTCTTGTTCATTTTCTTTGGATCGTAAACCAGATTTTTCCATGAATCATGCCGAGAATGTACACGACGAGTGTATGGAACTGCCTTATTATTTTGATCTTAACTAAAAAACACAATAAACTGTTAAGTGTAATCACAGATTTAAAAAAAATAATTTTTCTGCGTTTTTATCATTATCAGAGTCTTTCAACATAAAGAGATAGAGCTGTCCCATCGCGCATCTTTCGGAACGGGCGGTGGCTTTGATCTTGAGACCATGCGTTCGCTTGTTGCCTGACTCTTTATCGAAAGACCCTGATCAAATTAACTAATTAACGGAAGCTTCGCAATCACTTAAATGGAAATTCGCACCCTGGACAAACTGTTACTTGTTGCATTTTTATTGAATTCTTATTGCAATAGCATTCTATATTGTTGTCATGATGAATACTGATTCGTAATATCCTTTGTCTGAGAGTGTGCTCTGTCCTACTTGTCTTCACAAGGAACAGCCGCAAGGTGAGCAATTAAAAATCTTAAATTGGAGGAGGAAACTAAATGGAATCATGAAATCAAATGATCGGTGACAGCTTGTGCGGGTATCGCCAGGAAAGTTGAACGACGAAAGCCACGGCCCGAGACAGTCTTCTTATCTGCTGCATTAACGGGTGTTTCCTTTATGTAATATTGGCGTAAAAAGTCTGTCTATGACCCATCAGAAGCACACATTTTTTGAAGGAGCTACTGACCAACATAATCTAGGTACGTTCGACGTTAGTAGCCGCAGTTATTTTTTATATCAGGCACCGAGCCTGTGGTGGTACTCCACCAACCAAAAGAAACTGGTACAGAAACTTACGCGCAACTGACGCGAACTTGGGATGTTAATTGTGATTTGGACTGTAAAAATCCGCCCCAGGGTTTAGTACTCAGCTGGCACCCTCTATTCCTTGGATCGGGTGTCCGATACTTTTTACATCACCCCTATTGATCGAGCTGACCCATTTTTAAATTTGGGATGGTTTGACGCAACGTCTAAAAGAAGCGTGAATTAAAAGTTTTTAACGAACGATTTTGATAATGCTCCGAGTGCCTAGCTGCCCCAGACCCTGCTGATTGGTAGGTGATAAATCTTGAAACCAGTGAAACCTTGAAACCAGTGATAACCCTTGGAATCAGTCCTAAAAATGCATAAAAACATGAAATAATGCCATTTGAACCTAAGGTGGTTACGAATCAATATTTGAAGCTTATTTTTACATGATCAGATCGGAATTTGATGGTAGTTTAGAAATCAGTCGCATATCCGATTCAATAATCTATATTTTAGAACAACCCAGTCATACCTCGCCTCCAGTGTACATTACTGATCTCCCAAATATAGGCACGCACGTCTCGACACGCCCACCACACACCCATAATATGGACCAATCAGCGCTCCGCTTACTACGCCACCACACGGGGCCTATTTGAACTACGGAGCGATGTGATCATACAGGGTGATACAGAGAAGATTGACTACATCATGCAGTACCGGCTGGCACTTATCCGTAGAAAGGTAGATGAGGTTTATTACCGAAGGTTTTAGCCAGGTTTGGAGATGAAAAATGAATAAATTCCTGCGCTGTGAGCGATTTCGTACATATTCATGTACACATCGAGGGATGTAGAGATATTTTCGTGATGTAACCAGTTCTAAGCAGACACATTTTTTAGTGATTCCCGTGTTCATGTTTGTCATATCTACTGAGCTTTATCAGAGCATTATATATACAAATGATTCTTCTAATAAAAACGTTTTATTTTAGTATATGGAATACAAAACAATCACAAAAGCATACTTTTGCTTTCATCAAAGAGCAATAATTAGATATATGCAAATGGCGGACCGTCATGAATATAAGTTTATTTTTTAACGACAACAACATATTTCCAATGCATTCAATGATGACGTCATCCTCCACAAAAATGTTGATTCTGGAACTACTGGCAAATTGCTATCAATGGCTGGGACGAGATTGGCAGTTGGGAGGGTATAAATCGTGGAAGGAACGCGCCCGATTTCACGCGGTACTTGCACAGTGATTCCGCGGTTTAGTACTGACTATTCCAAGGTTTATCACTGGTTACATGGTTTCACTGATTCCAAGCTTTATCAACTACCCTGCTGATTGTATAGTTTTCTGGAGGAGTGCCCTTTTTTAAATGTCACTGTCCCAGACCCTGCTGATAATGGATAGTTTTCGAGAGGAACGCACTGTGGCGAAGTGGCATTTTCTTTTCTTTTTGGACACCCTGTAGCCTATTTTAAGGTAGGCCTATATTGGTAAGCTGGTTGCGGTTAAGAGTTCTTATGGCAACATGACTTATGTGCTTATTACATCAATAATAAACTTTCCTATAAAAAATTATAAAATTGTGCTTTAGAAGTTGACTCTCTGGTACATGTAGGAACACTGTTAGGTGATTCAGGAGGAATAAGGATTCAACTAGGCCTGCTGTGATTTGTGCTGGGAACTCCCTGTTATGAAATGTTTTGGGGTATGAGCTAATGTGGGGTGTGTGAGCAGAAGGCAAGTACTTTTGGAAGTCACCGAGGACCGTGCAGGACCTGTTTTACGGAAGGAGCTCCGACTGATATCCTGGCGTTGGTGCCGTACGAGTCGTCGTGAAACGCGGCTAGACCACTGTGTTCCGTTGATATCCTTTTCTATATCTTCCTGCCTGAGGGCATACGGGGTCGAAGCGACCCAATTCCTGCACTGTATCTCGTCGATGTTCGGCCGGCCGAATGTCATCCCGTTTTTCTAATAATTCGTTGCTCACACCCCCACCGGAACTGTCCCTTTGATATCTACTGAACGTTGAACATTGTCGTGAGTAAGATTCCTTTTGCTGAACACTGAACACTTATCTCTGTAAGAATTTTTGGACTGTTGCTAGAAATAGTAGTAACGTGCTTCTATGAACTATAATTCTATACTATACTATAATGAATTGTTATAATTCTTGCCCGGAGGTACCGATAGCCTTGATGCACTTTGTCACACGCACTTTTTAAATGTCACTGTCGTAGACCCCAGCTGATTGGATACTACTTTTCGAGTAAAACGCACATTTTAAATGTCACTGTCGTAGACCCCGGCTGATTGGATACTACTTTTCGAGTAAAACGCACATTTTAAATGTCACTGTCGTAGACCCCGGCTGATTGGATACTACTTTTCGAGTAAAACGCGCATTTTAACTGTCACTGTCATAGACCTCGGCTGATTGGATACTACATGTACTTTTCGAGTAAAACGCACATTTTAAATGTCACTGTCATAGACCTCGGCTGATTGGATACTACTTTTCGAGTAAAACGCACATTTTGAATGTCACTTTCGTAGACCCTGGCTGATTGGACATACTTGTTTTCGAGAGAAACGCACTTTTTAAATATCACTGTCCGAGACCTCGGCTGATTGGATACCAGTTTTCGAGAGAAAGGCACTCTTTAAAATGCCACGGTCCCAGACCCCGGCTGATGGATAGTGTTGTGTTATGAATGTTTTTGGTCACCCTGTGCAGGACCCCCATGACCCCGGAGAATTTGTCGGTTCTCAAACATTGTCAAAAGGATGATGGCGAGACAACCACACTCAGTCTATTAAATGGATTGGGATTTATTATTTCTGGGATTCGGCATATGTCTACCAACACCAACACCAATACCGGTACTGCCCCTATCAAATGATCTGCGACCCACGGTCAAAGTGGAACGAAAGTCCATCACCACGGCTCTTACAGTCCATAAGCAAACTCGCACAGTGCCGAAATTAAAATTCAATTTCAGACACTGGAATTGGTAAAATTCCGCCATCTTGGATATCGGCATCCTGAGATTCAGGTGTTTTCAACACTGCGTCACCACCACTTCAAACTCCAAAGTCTTATCCAGGCCTAGTAAGTGCCACCTTCTTTCATAAAATGGCTTGTTTTATAAATAAATAACAAAATATGATCTTTGTAAATAAAACCCGAGATGTTCTGGTGTGTTTTTACGTGAATTTATTGCAAACTATCAATGCAGCGTAGTGCAGTCATCGTGTTCTCGGGCGTAGTGGTGATGCGATAGCCTCTTTGCAATTGTAAAGATTCTTTACATTTCCACATGCGCGGTACTGCTTTTCAAGATGGTGGCAATTTAGCAGTGCTAGAGCCGTTGTTTAGGAACGACATCAGCGCCTCTAGTGTCAAGATTGAGTCCATAAGGTCGACTCCCGGTACAAAATAAGATAAAACTCCATGTCAATGGTCGTAATCACAAAGAATTTCTAGGCCTGGTGCACATTGATAGATATCGCTAATTACCCCAGCAGTAAAATAGGCCTAGATAGTGACCCGGGTCGCTACGTAGCGATTGTTTGGAGATAGCTTTGTCCCGCTGTAACATCTGTGGTTGTTCCCCATGTTTCAGTGTTTCCAAACAATAGGCAGCTAGAGAGACCATGACTTTTCAATAGGGGGGATACACAGAAAAACTCGTCAATCTATTTTTGAGCGTTCCCAAACAATGAGGGGAAACACTCAAAAACAGAAACACTCAAAAACATTACACCGGGGCGCTACGTAGTGGCCCGGTGTGCAAGGGATAGTAGTCCTAGGGCTGATAGTCCGTGTAACAATAGCCCGCATTGCTAAATGTTTTGGTTAGGGTTAGCGGTACAATAGATCATGCTGCTTAATTGATCAAATACAATGCTACCGGACTATGGCTCCAGGGGGACTATATCCGCTGTCACACCGGGACAGATTGTTTGGAGATAGCATTGTCCCGGGGCGCTACGTAGCGGCCCGGGAAGGGTAGGATGGTGTTGGCGTTATACCGGGCCGCTCCGTGATAGGTTGTCGGGAGATTGCGTTGTACCGGGGCGCTACGTAGCGGCCCGGGTAGGGTTGGATGAAGTTTGCATTATACCGGGCTGGTCCGTGATATGTTGTTAGGAGGTTGCGTTATTGTTATGATATTACCTATTACTCGTTATACTAACCATACTAACCGTATACCTTATATAGCTTGCTAATCATCACGTGACCTGTATCTTTATATATCTTAGTTACTTTAATAAACTGGCTTATACCTGTCGACCGTTGTGCGTGTTGCATCTATGCCTGAGCAAGAAACAGAACATGGTGACAGAAGTGGTCACTCTTCGACGATCATAACGTTCTTAGGGTGGACTATCAGTATTAATGGACTATGTCATCCGATGACGAGACAGAGGAGGAAAACACGGGCCCACAAATAGTCATGGCAGAACGTCCGAATCTCAAGCCGCCGGCACCTCTTGCTCTAACGGGGAATATTTCGGCGAATTGGAGGCGATGGAAGCAGAAATTTACGATATTTCTAACGGCATCACGGATAACGGAGGAACCTATCAAGGTCGCTCTTCTTCTCCACTCAATCGGAGATGAAGGACTGGAAGTTTTCAATTCATTTGGATTACCTGATGATGTCGAATACGCCCCGCTTATTAAAAAAATCGAGGTATATTGCACGCCTCAGAAGAATGTAACATTTGAACGCCATAGATTCAATTCAAGGATACAGCAGGAAGGCGAGTCCTTTGACTGTTTCCTCACGGATATAAAAATAAAAGCCAAGGACTGTGAATTTGACACTCTAAGAGACTCCTTAATAAAGGATCGCATTGTATTTGGCATACGAATGGATCGCACGAGGGAACGTCTGCTTAGGGAGAAGGAACTCACCCTCACCAAGGCGATAGATATATGCCGGGCAGCTGAGTTAACCAAGGAACAGATGAGTTCGCTGTCTAACGGACAGCAGCGTGATGAACAGACTGACAAAACAGTAAATGCAGTAGGCCGACAAGGATACAACAAAGCCGCCTCGGGTTATCATAACCAATCAACGTATAAAGGCAGCGGCCCCAAGTGCGGGAATTGCGGGACTTTTCATCAACCACGGCAATGTCCTGCCTATGGCAAACAATGCAAGGGTTGCAAAAGGCTAAATCACTTCATCCGCTGCTGCAGGTCAACCAATAAACCAGTCCACAGCGTAGAGGAGGAGGACGATGACGGTACGTACGAGTCTTTGTTCATTGGCAGCATCAATCAGTTAAAGGGAACAGACGAGTCTGATCAACAATGGCTAACGAAACTGAAAATGGGTCAGCGGCAGGTTTTCGTGAATTTGAAGATAGATACGGGAGCACAGGCCAACGTGCTGCCGTATAACCTATTCAAGCGGATCTGTAACAAACGAGATCTCATAAAAACGAAAATACGGTTAACCACTTACGACGGAACACAGCTACCGGTGGCAGGGAGTTGCAGGATTCGATGCATATACAAGGATAACACGTTTTACGAGGATTTCGTAGTAGTGGACAAACGCAGTGATCCGGTCCTCGGGCTTTGCACGTCTGTCAAGATGAATTTGCTTCAACGTATCGATGCGCTTAATAGGCCTACGTCCGATAGTGAATGCATACTCGACGAATATAAGGATATATTCGAAGGTCTTGGTTGTCTAGATGTGCCAGAGCATCATATTGAAATTGATCCATCAGTAAAACCAGTGATTCATGCGCCGAGGAAATTTCCCATTGCAATGCGGGATAGATTCAAAACTCAACTTGATCGATTGGTTGGTATGAATGTGCTCAAAAAAGTGGATGAGCCCACTGATTGGGTAAATTCAATTGTGTTAGTTGAAAAATCAGATAAATCGCTACGTATTTGTTTAGATCCGAAAGATTTAAACACTGCTGTGAAACGGGAGCATTTTCCATTGATCACATTGGATGAAATAAGCACTAAACTCGCTGGGGCGAAGTACTTTACTGTTCTTGACGCGTCCAATGGATTCTGGCAACAAAAGTTGGATACGGAAAGTTCTATGCTCACAACATTCAACACATGTTTTGGGAGATATCGCTTTCTCCGTCTTCCGTTCGGAATCTCCTCGAGTGCTGAAGTGTTTAATAAAGCAGTGACGCAAATTCTGGAAAATTTGGAGGGAGTCATCAGCTACATCGACGATTTGTTAGTCTGGGGACGCACGAAAGAGGAACACGACGAGCGACTTAGGAAAGTATTGGATCGCCTACGGGAGAAGGGGTTAAAGCTCAATAGACGCAAATGCAGAGTTGGACTCTCAGAGGTTGTTTACATAGGAGGATTACTAAGCGCAGATGGGGTCAAACCGGACCCGCAGAAAGTACAAGCAATCGTGGATATGCCTCAACCAGATTGCAAGGCCGCATTACGCAGATTTCTAGGATTAGTAACATACTTTGGAAAGTATTTGCCGAACTTGTCAGACATTACGTCACCGCTCAGGCAGCTTCTTCCAGAAGATGCTGAGTGGGCTTGGCTGAAACAGCAGTCCGATGCTGTAGCGCAATTAAAAACAATGTTGACAACAGCACCAACGCTGAAATTCTATGATGTAACAAAACCAGTGACATTGACAGTTGATGCATCTCAGAAAGGACTAGGTGGCGCCATTTTGCAAGATGGGGCACCGATAGCTTATGCGTCAAGGGCATTAACGCCAACCGAACAGCGTTATGCCCAGATTGAAAAAGAAACATTAGCAGTTGTGTTTGGGTGCGAGCGTTTCCACCAATTCTTATATGCGCGGAATTTTGACGTCGAATCAGATCACAAACCACTTGAGTCAATTCTTAAGAAACAACTTGGGCAGGCACCGCCCAGAATTCAGAGATTTCTACTGAGGTTGCAAAAGTACACTTTCAACTTGCGTTTTGTGCCTGGTAAGGAAATGTATGTAGCTGACGCGTTAAGTCGAGCATACTTGGAGGACTCAGATCGTGATAATGAACTCTCACAGGAAGCCCAATTACAAGTTCATGCGCTAGTGTCTAGCTTACCAATAACCGCAGGAAAAGCTGATGAGCTAAAACGTGAAATACAAACTGACTCTGAATTGCAGACATTGTATAAAACTATAGAATCAGGTTGGCCGGAAAATTGTTCTGAAGTTCCAGATGTCGTGATACTTGTCCTGAAGGAAGCTAGGCTTATTTGTAGCCACAGACATGACAACATCGTCAAGTTCTTAGCCTTTAATGAACGATCTTCGTCGATGCTGCTGGAGTTCATGGAGTTCCAGTTCCAGTTGCTATCGATTGACAAGCAGCCTATAAACAATCTTGGGGAACTTCTACAGGAATGTGACGATCTATGTGATTTCGAGAACTTCGAGCATATGCAGGGCTTTATCATGAAGGATGTTATATCAGGATTGGCCTATCTACACAGAAGCAATGTTGTGCACAGGGACTTAAAACCTGACAACATCCTTGTGTCCAACCAACATTTTTTAAATCCAGGTTCCTGCACGAAAGACCTGTGGAATACATGTCCAGTGATTGCGAAGCTGACAGATTTCAGTGAGGCTCGGTCAGACCTCATACAAACGTTTCAACTATCGCGGAATACTCGAAAGCTTGTCCGAGGATCAGCGGCTTTTATGGCGCCGGAGGCCCTGCTGGAGACCCTTGTCACTGCAAATTTAGGAGATTTGAAGAGAATGGACATCTGGTCATTAGGCATGGTTGCACATTCCATGTGCAATCCAGACTCAAGCTTCCCTTACTGGAAGGAAGTGGAAGAATCAGGAGAAATGAATCAAAGGAAATCTCTGGAACGTCACATGATGAAGAAAAGGCGACCATGCAATCTTCCGAAATATGAACTGACCCGGAAAAGATATTGGGATCCGGTTCATGAGGTTTTCCTGATTTGCTCGGTATTTGACTCAAAGGAAAGGCCGAGTATTGAAGATGTTCAACGAATCTTCAGCAGAAAGATTACTCCTAAGCCTGAAACAGATGACGATAGAGGAACCGGTAAGTTGCTATTCATCAAAATTCCCATTTTACATTCTACCATTCAAACACAGCGGTTATCTTCCCCATTTATCTCTTGGTAGGAGCTTCTGTACACATGTACATCAGCTCTTTTTACCGTCCACCTAATTCCAGGGGCCTGACATGCTGTGCTGGGTACTTGGTGAAAGTGGTTGGTTGACTTTGGTGATCCGTAATTTTGGCATGTGCAGGTTTAACATTGCAGCACCCACCTTATTTTCTGAAGGAAGTCAGCCACGGGGGTGTGGCACTGGGGTCTTTATCTCCATAGACAGTCACTATTGTTTTGGTGGCAGAGGGACCCATGCCATCCTATTCCTCTGACATACATAGTAGGACACGCAGATGCAGGGTCCATATGCCTTGATGCTCAAGATAGGCTGGTACTATAGCAACTGAACAAGTGCGACCTCCTCTCTAAAATAGACACTCTCAGCGATCAAATTCACACAAGGGTATGCAATTATCTGTGGTTTTTCCAAACATTTTGTTCTGAAAATGAATCACATCGCGGATACTATAGGAAGTGATACGATAAACGGTATTTATGGGTGGTACATCTCCGCAAAATTAGACGTTCCCTCTCAATAAACAAATCACTAGGTATAGCTTAATCTGAACGCGTCCATAACTCAAATAAACGTTAGGTGACGCACTGCTAGTTTTAACAACGGAAAGAGAGCAATGTAAACAGCCTGAATTGGAACTTACAATCAAAACCTCTGTCCATGCAATGCACCGAGAAGAAGCATGTTTCAAACAACCAGCCAGGATGAAAGACTAGCTGGAATTTGGGTGGCGCCACTGTATTTTCCCCCAGCTCCTTCAGTATTGAACCCTTGGAACCAACACGTATATCATATTTCTCAATTGAAACAGTCTAGTCAGTGATTGTACATGTACATGTATGTTCCATGTTGCATAAATGATAGATAGCAATACATTCATTTCATTCATAGAACATGAGATGACATCAAGCCACCCTAATGGAGAATCAACCGGTAGTCAACAGAATGCAGACAATCTTCGACTAGAATTGGACTCGACAGACATTAGCAAGGTCGACCACCAAAAGTAAGCCTTTCCTAGGGGTTATCTAATTTTGAAAAATTGATTATATTTTATTTAACATTAAGCCAACTTCTCAGAGTTTTGTTATTTTCTGGTCATCCTAGAAAATAACTAAGTGGTCAAAGTCTGGTTCTTTTCTGATAGCCTACTTAAAAAACAGTACCGTATAAAGAAAAGAAAAAATTCTAATTTCAGATTGTCAGAGCCTAATGTTGATGAAGACCATCAAGGAAGTCGCAGTGCTGAAAGTGTGTCAACCGGCAGTGGAAGTTTAAGAGAGGTAAGGAAGATTGGCCATTTACCTACTAGGCGTAGTTGCCATGAAATGAATTTGCGGCTTGATTTCCACACCTGATCATAAATTTTGTTTGCTCTCAAATTGTGCACAATCATTTGTATCTGTATGGTCAGTGACAATTCATGAACACTGTGGTCAACTACACATAGACGCTAGGCGTTTACCGCATAGTTGAACTTCCGAAAGCAGATGCTATATTTGTCAAAGCACATTTTGGTTGCCTTTGCTGCCCAAATCAATCAATTAACACCGGGGTCTCGATTTTTTTATACTGGGTAACCAATTCTTTATCTTGCGTGACATTCTTTAAGTCATTCTATCTTGTAATAAATTCTAAACGCGATGTAACCCTTGCGTTGAAAAAAAGGTCTGTCTTTGGAGAAATAGGGACATTTCCAGCATTCAGTCCCAAAGGGAAGAATTCAGGTACAAATGAAACATTTTATTGTGGGAAATTGTGTGAAGTTTGAAGGTTTTGCTGAGATTTGAGGCAGAAAATGTAAAGAATCTTTAAAAGTCGTACACCCTAGACGCCATCAACTTTTGTCTAACTTCACAACACAATGCACTCGATTCACTGCAAGTAAGCAAGTCGGAATTGCGTCAATGCGAGTGAACGCCTGGCAAGTATCTGTACGTTGACCACAGTGATAAATCTTACACCAGTGTACATTTATATTATGTTATCATTTTTAATTCATTGTGAGAGACATGCAATATTTCACTGAATAAGCTCTGCTTTAAAGGTCACACGAAAATCGTACAAACTTTTGTTAGAAGTCCGTCTATCCACTTGGTGGACATCCTTTCAACAAAATAGTGCGCCAACTTCAGACATTGGCCCCAAGTATTGGTAAATTGGTCACATAATTTATTTTTAAGGACAACAATGACTTTGAAGAAATACCGGACGTCATCCATCAGCCTAGACAAAGACATGGACGAAAGCCTTATCAAGTAACGTAAGTACAATACGTAAACCTATTAGCCAATCTCAGCTGATCTGAAAATATGATCGATACCGAAATGTGACCAACGCCCTTGCAATTGGCTCACCGATGGTATGATGTCAGATGATTCATGGGTTGGCCACCAGGACGAAAGGTCAAAGATGAAAATTTGCATTTTCTCCTTTACGGGTCCGAAGAATAGGAGAAAAAATATGATAATGTACTTCTACTAATGGTACATCGCATATCCTCCGATTTTTTATTTGACCTAAAACTTTAGAACAGAATATATACGATTACTCACGAAAAATTTGAAAAATATATGGTACTTGGTAGGTTTTCCAATATTTATAGCAAAGGTACAATATCCTCCGCATTTAAATTCTTTCGACCTAATTTTCCAGGTCGCAGGGTCAAGGTCAGATAATTTTGTCCTTAAATGTCCTTAGACAACTCTGCCGCCCATGGCAAAATGAAGTACAGTTGGTTCAATGTTAATTCTGGATTTATTCCAACTTAAATGTGCCAACTCGTAAAGTTGACCATTTGTCCATCAGACGTCCTGTTTATTAAATTAACCCTATTTTTCCTCCTCCTGGCTCCTCAAATAGAGGGGGTAGACCCAGAGACTGTACACCGCACCTTATTCAGTATTCTTTAGCATACCAAATTTTGTTTCTGCTTTCAGAAAGTCACTAACAACTGTGCCACATGAACCAAAAGACCAAATATCGGTGAGTAAGATATTTCATTTGTTTGTGGTCTTTTCTTCCTTTTGAAAGGAGCAGTGTATGTGTTGCAGAAAACTGTAAATGAGAGGGCCGCTATTTAGAAAAACCCATAGGGCACCTTGATTGACAGTTGAAGACTCATGACATTTACCATTGACCATCTACTCTTAGAGTATAGAAGGCGTCAAGTGTGGCCTGAGCTGGATTTGAAACGTTATTTTAGGGGCCTAAATGTTTGGTTCATAAATAGACTAATAAGAGATGACAAGAGCAATGCAGGGTGTGGCTTATGCCCCCGACCTGGTCCAGAAAAGATGTGCTTTTCTAAAGAAGACAAATGTAGACTATGTTATGTCCCATCATTAGATGCATCCAACACGAACATTTGGTTGAGCTGTTTCCAATGATTAGGGAGAAATTGCACTGACTTTGTTTCCACATCTAACCCTGGTCCTCTTGTGGCCAAACGATGGATCGTACAAGACCGAAACTTAGTGTCCAAGTCAATGTTGTTACCTAGAGGTACATATGTATCAAATTTGGTCTCAATAGCTTCATTGGTTGTAAAGAAATGAAACTTCAATTCAAATTCAAATTCGTAAATTCAAGTACACTTTGACCTCTGTGACCTTGAAAAGTAGGTCCATTAGATGGCGGATATGGTGCAAAGCTATTGTGTCACACATGTGTTGGACAGGGTCAGAGCTGGCTGTTTACCGTCCCTTTCGGGGTGGTCGGGTCTGAAGGGGTTAAGAGTACTTTAAGGTTGATGATATCAGATTGCGACTGCCCTGCTTCAACTGGCGATTCCTTGCTAGAGATGGTGACCATGAATGACTCTGGTGTCAGATACATCCTCCCTGAGGCCGAAAATTCCTGTAGATTGCACTTGAAATTGCCACCATATGAGAATCATACAATATTCGCCATCACTTAAAGCAGCAGTGTACTGCCTGAAGTTATGCTGGTGACAAATTAGTCAGTTTGTGCTTGAATTTTTATTCTATCTCTTTTTGCAGGATGATGAGGAGGGATATGCAGTATTGGGAGACTTCCACCAGGCCTCTGACTTGATATTTAATGATGCATTTGCCGGTTCTCAGTGCACTTCCATGAGTGTGATGGCAATTGTACTTGCCCTTCTCAAACCACCTGAGAATTGGACGAAGTTTACTCTTCACCAAGTGCTCATTGCGGGACACCGGGCACATGCGGAAGCACTGGAACGTCTCGGATGGCCAGAGAATAGGACAGACTTGACAGTAGATATTGATGAGATTTCCGAGATCCAGACTGGTACTCTAGATGAACAGCACATACAAGCCAACATTGGTGTGTTAACAGAGCCACAATTCGGTATGGAGATGAAGGGTTTAATCAATGAGCAGGTGCAGGAGGAGGCGGATGTTTCACACGTGCTGAGAGTTGGTGACCGATCCAACGCAATATTGCCAGGACGGAATGGAGCATGGTTTGTTTTTGACAGCCATGCCTGCCAAGCAAAGGGCATGTCCGACCCAGATGGAAGTGCAGGTTTGATAGTATTCCGATCGAAACAGAAGCTCATTCAACACCTCACAAGACGATATCCTGATGACGGGCAGCAGATAGATCTGTTCAAGGTTAATGTGCATAGTTTGGCAGAAGAAGGTGAGTAATTGTCAAGAATGGAATGAGTGGTGGTCAATGAAGTGATAACGATTTACCATATAGTTTTTTAAACACTGGTAATAAATGGATTAAAAACGCAGCACACTGCAAAATCTAGCTTGCAGCTATTAATTGAAAGGGGATGTACAAATATACTAAAATTGCACCAATAATCATCGTGATGAAGAAACAAAGAAAAGTTCCAACTCTGACTAGGACTCTAAATCCACGACTTCGACAACACTGCCTCGCACGAATGTACCAACGCCTTAGCCCTCTGAGCTAAATCGCCATTCTTAAAAAGAATGGTCATTTATTGTCGAGGCAACCATTTTCAGTTGACTAAGGTGTCTTTCAACCTAAGACGGTAGGCCTATCAAAAGAAAACCTTTTCAGAATTCTCAACAGAAACCATTTGCTTTCAGTTATTGGTCGTAGAGATGACAGAAATGAAGGAAACTGCAGCAAGAGAGATGAAACATCACCTGGTAAGATTATTTTTTGTTTTAGATTTAGATTTAGATAGCATTTTTGATGTTAACATGAAAACCTGGAACGTCCCCTGTCTTTGGTTGATGGTACCACAGAAAATTTGCGTCTGTCAGACCGCCTGAGATAGAAGATGGAATAAATAAAACAACATGGGTGTCTTCCCTACCTTTGACGAAGGTGTCCCATAAAATTCATGTCCACGAAAAAGAGCGGTTCTAGAAATTAAGATTCAAACACTAAGATGGTTGCCTGGCCGACATCTTGGAATTTGGGTCGGAACCCAGTCAAAGATACCACAAACAATTTTAAAGTCTAATGGGCCACGGGTTCTTTTTAAAGGTCAGGTTCTTTTTAAGGTCGGAATTCATAAACTAAGACGGCTACCAGGCGGCCACTTCGGATTTTGAATTGGATACAAAATCAGTATGTAATTTACATTTAGGTAGTCGATGGGATGCCTAAAAACTGAAGTAGACATGCTGGATTACTTCACTTTTGGGCAGAGGGTGAAAGTGAAGGCTGAAAATTGATAGGGAACATTCAATGTGCTAGGGCAACACCCCATAGAAATTTCCGGTGGGGTGCCTATGATTTCTCAACAGAAACCATTTGCTTTCAGTTATTGGTCGTAAAGATGGAGGAAATGAAGCAAACTGCAGCAAAATATATGAAACATCACCTGGCTTTGTCAAAACAGGTAACATTCTTTTTGTTATGATTTTTGCCACATAGCACTCTTGTTGTTAACCCTTTCAGTGTCGATGTCAACCAATTTCCAGCCCTTTGACCCTGACCAGAAAATGGACGTGGGGACATGTTTTTCACCCCCAGTGCTGCCACCAGTCGCAGTGGAAACAGGCCTTAATGCCAGCGTCAGTGAATTACACCGATTGTGCAACTGGGCCCGGTAGTTTAGGCAGGGCCTGCTTACCTACCTATAGTTCTTATCATATAAGTTCACTTTTTTCAGATGATCTCCTGATATCGTCTATTGACAGCACAGATGAGACTGCTACAAAACCGAAGAAGAAGAATAGGTATAGAAAGGACCAGTATGATCTAATACATTGGGCAGAGTGCCAGCCACGAAAGGTAGAGGAACTTCCCCATGATATTGATGGGTTGAACACGTACCATGTTCCTTGCAGTGACAAGAAGGTTATGATGAAGGTCTCCAAAGATGGTAGACCATGGGCACGTTACTGTCTAAGTTCAAGAAAGGGATTTTCAGGAGAGCGGAGACTTGCTCATTGCAAGGGATCCCCAATATGTGTGAATGGGGAGTGCCAGTTTCGGCAGATGTATGGCAGCCAAAATCGAAAACAATTTAAGAAGGAAAGTGACACTCAGGTGTGTTATTCCTGCGGTAAACCTGCTGAGAGTGTTGAGTGCCCAGCTACAAAGATTTGGGAATTTCGCAAGGACTTTGTGACAATTATGCACACTGGTACACATACATGTGTAGCCACAAAACCCAAGATTTCGTTGGATGTCATTGAAAAAGATCTGAAGCAAAATCCAGGTATCACTCCAGGTAAAATAGTTTCATCAAAAATGATGAACCTCATGTCCTCAGAAAACTTTCAATGGGAAAATATAGAGGAAGTCGCAGAACAATACACTGACCTTAAGCGAATGCACAATGTTCGGCAGAGACTGAAAGCTGACACGTTTCCGGGCGGTGAAAATTTTGAAGCACTAGCCGCATTTAAACATAAATGCGATGAGAAGGACCAGTTTTTCATCTTCCGCATGAACAACAGGGCGTTCAATGGTGAGCATTCTTACGTGTTCAAATCAAGCAAAGGGATGGTCGAACTGATGCTGGCGATGGACAAAGATGGGGGAGGTGTGCTTTCCCGAGAATATGCCTATGTTGACGGAAAGCACGACCATTGTAAAGGATTTGTCACTCTGACCCTTTGGGTCTATCACCCTGTCATGCGAAGATTGGTACAGCTAGCCATCTGTGACACAGAAAAGGAGGACACCACAAATTTACGAACATTCTGGACAACCATCAATGCGATGGTCGCAACAGCAACTGAGACTGACAAGAAATTCAACCCTCACGGATTTGTGGCTGACGAGAACCATGCCAACTGGCGCAGTATTGAGCAGGTTTATGGGGAGGATGGAGTGAAAAGAACAGTCTCCTGTGAATTTCATTGGAAGCAGAGTGTTCATCGGCAGGCAAAAAAGATGCCATCACATCAGGTCGGTGAATTCACTGAAATAACAAACGAAATGCTTACCGCTTTAACCATTGCTGACTACAATAGTGCCTGCGCCAGAATGACAGAGTTCATGAAAAGTGGCGTCACGGAAATTGAACATTGGTTCAACTGGTGGCATAAAAGACGCAGCCACATCTTCAGGGCATTCAAGCCAAGTGACGCACCATCATCCAACCTTGCTGAAGTCGGTCATGCCAAGATGAGCAGTATCGGGAAAAAAAACATGACGCTTCTTGACGCAGCCAAAGAAGATGTTATCGGAGCGATCCGTCAAGAAGCGGAGATCAAGGGCTTCTACGAGGGAAGATGTCCTGGGGGTCGTGGTCGATCTACAAAGCAGAAGAAGGCTGACCAGTTCAAGGCAGATAAAAAAAGAGTTGCTGCCTTTTCTAAAGAACTGGACCGAATTTATGTGCCGGAGAGCGGTTCTCATCGCCCTACAGAACAGGGACCTAAATCTAAACGCCGAAAGAAGTCCCAAGTTTCCAATACGCCAAAAGAGCAGAGGCAAAGAAATGAACCAACTCAAGAACAAGGCACGGCCACAACAAAAAAGGATGAACAGCCTGTTTGCGTATGCCTTGCTACCTTGGTAATGAACCTTCAAACAGGTAACCGGAAAAACGCCGACCGACCGACCGACCGACCGACCTACTCGCCGACTCTGACAACCTCACTTACGGCATCCCATTCGCGCCTCATAGCCCGGTAACCGGAAGAACGCCGACCGACCGACCTGCCAACCTACTGTCATAGTGCAGTATCCCTTTCGCTTCTCTATAGCACATGTATCTGTGTAGTGCCCAGCGCAATGGACGTGATGGAGTCCGACGTGTCTGACAGCAGCATCTCCAGTCAATTATACCGGGAAAACGAGTTCACGCGGTAAGGAACTGATAACGATACTCTAAAGATATGCTTTGTCTACATGGTCGGTGGATATCAAAACATGATTTGGGCCTAATTATGCACTGTAGTTTTTCTACTCGAGTGTCTCGACCGATGCAATGCATGAACTGCAACGCGCAACATGCATTTGTTGTCATTTGACCAGCGCACGTGCGCTTGTTTACAATTTCATTTCACGTGACCTGCTATCGTGGATTGGAAATATCACATTGACTTATGAGACCTGTGACTCAACTACGAAACTCCTTGGGTTGGTAGGTCGGAAGGTCGGTCGGTCAGTCGGTCGGTCGGTCGGCGTTTTTCCGGTTACCCTTCAAACATGCTATGGGTGCAAGCATCAATTTGCAGACAAGTATAAAAAGCCACCAAATGATGTAATTCTCAAAACATTCCTGAAGAGGACATACATGGTTAATGGGGAAGAACGCGTTACTTCCAAGACTTCTGCAACATACTTCCATTTGAACATCAACTGCGTTAGGATGGTGAAACCCTACAGTCAAATTAGTCAAATTGTTGTACATGACGAGGTGAAACCTGATTTATCTGAGGGACACAAGAGAGTTCTCACCAAGTTTGGCGTGCACCTTTAATAATTCAGTTTTCAAACAATCTAACCTGTCACTCGAGGTGCCCCCCACAACAGAAGTCTGACACCGCATAAGTCTGACAAGGGAGATATCTTTTCTGACCTTTTCCCATAAGTCCGTCACACAACAAGTCCGACATTAAAGAAAAAGGTATCACAAGTCCAACTTCCCATAAAGCCACTATCCAAATCCCGATGGATGCTCTGTTTTTTGACATATGGGACGTCTGGTCAGACCTATGATACTTTTTTCTTGAATGCCGATCGGACTTGTGGGGTGTCAGAAATATGATGTTTCAGACTTATGGGGAGGAGGGCACCGTCACTCGACTAGAAAGGAAAACACACTGGAAAATTTTGTAGTCTGTGTACCGAATTTTTGAACTTGTTGTCCTTAACTGCCAGTCAAATTTATTTTCATTCCAATACAAGAGATGCTAAAAATGCTTCTCGACCTATGACAACAGGTGAGCACATGGTCCCACTTGACCATTTTATTGTATTTCACCTTGTAGTGCGATATCTATTCATGCATGTTTACTGTTGTTCGCAAGTACGATTCATCTAATACATGTGTTTCTGTCCTGATAGCAATTTTGCTCAAAGGTCAATGCTGTTTAGAGAGCATGGCCTGGTCAATTCATAATTTTGATTGTACATTGTATTTTGATTGTATACCGGTAGCTATATATCATGCCAAGGCTACTATTATCTCGATCAATCCCATGTCATGCATGTTGCCTGACTATGCCTACTGGACATTTTTAGCATAGTCTATATTGGGTTGTTCACTTTCCAACGTTTTCACTAGGTTGCTAAGAGTACTCTTTCCCTTAGACCCCCCACCCCGGCCCTCATAAAGAGTAGGCCCCCTACGGTAAAAAAATGTTGATTTTAGAGTTCTAGATTCTAGAGTTTACAGTGAGCTTGACCACACACATCCCCGGCTCCCAAGAGCGCATACTTTAAAATACCACTTAGCTGGCACATTCTAATCAAACTGAGTCCAACTATAGGGTAGGGTAGATGAGCAATGCAAAGAACAGCCCAGGTTAAAAGGATCAGATCTGATTTTGCCCTGGGCTCTTCCGTTGTCGCATTGTCAAATTGTCCGAACGCCTCAATTCCAAGGGCCAAATTCATGCATGCAAGTATGATTGATAAAGCTGCCGATCGGTTAGGGCCTATTAAAAGAATGTGTTGACTTTTTTGGTCAAATGATAACTGGTGTAAAGGTTTCAAGTGTCCTGGGTAAAGTGTCCTATGAACAATAGCTTGGCACTGATATAGAGTTAGGTTTGGGATCAAATAGATTTTGTAATATTCAAAATACATGCATGCTGTATTTTGGACGAAAGCGCGACAAAGGCAACAAATCGCGTCCGTGGGTATAAGCCTTTACTGTAGTTTTAAGTCTAATTTTAAGTTCTTTGGCACTATCCTAGAATTTTTCCCACGTTCCGGTTATGGGTGGTTTCTAGAGAGTTGAAGTTGGATGCTGTCTAGATAAATGATTTAAGAAAGCCAGGAATTCCATTGCATATTTCAATATTGGGTTTCTTGATCTGTTTTCATCACATTTTGTGCATGTTACGTAAGCCCTATAGTATTTTTAGCATAAATTACCTTTTTAGCTCACCTCTTAGCAGAGGTGAGCTTATCCCATACCGTGGCGTCCGTCGTCCGTCGTCGTCGTCGTCGTCGTCGTCGTCGTCGTCGTCGTCGTCCGTCGTCGTCCGTCGTCCGTTAGCAGGGCACGTTTCGTAACTGTTAGAGCTATTGAGTTGAAACTTGGTACACATGTACCCTTATGTAATGACACCTTGGAGACCAAGTTTCGGTCCGATTCGTTTCATGGTTTGGCCACCAGGGGGCTAAACGTTAAAAGTGAAAATATGCAATATCTCCCTTAATAGTAGTCGGGAAATTTTGAAAAAAATATGGTAGGTACTTCTAGCAAAGGTGCATCATATATCCTCCGGGTTTTTGATTTGACCTCCTTTTCAAGGTCACAGAGGTCAAAGTTTGCTGATTCACTGAACAGTAGCATGTTTCCTATCTATTTTAGCTAGAAGGTTTTAAACCAGTGTGGACATGTATCTGGGGATTCTCTATTCCACCCCTAAAATTTCGGCCGTTCGGACATCGAATATGGCCGCCAGACAGCCATCTTGAAAAATAAACACAGTACTATTACTCCGAAACTAATGATCGGATTGCAACCAAATTTGATCTGGATGTATATCTATTTACTCTCTACTAAATCCTTGATTTTTTAGCTCAGCTGACAAAGTCAGCGAAGCTGGTAATATTACTAAGGGAATGGTGTCCGTCCTGCCATCCTTCCATGTCAATTTTGGGCATTTTGTAACTGTAGGACCTAGGCACTTTGTTGACGCTGCTAAATTAGGAGTAGCCCAAGGGGAACTCAGAAACCAAAAATCAGCACGATCCGACCTACATTCGGCGAATGAGGTCATCGGGAAGTTTAAACTTCTTTCCTTTACACGTCCGGCCACAGAGGAAATATTGTTTTCAAATCTGGCCGAATATTTTTTAATAATTTTTCATTTTGACTTGTAATGGAATTAGTTTAGTTTTCACCGCCAGTTGGCGCTACAGGCACATTTGACAGATTTTTGGACGATTCAAAAGCCCGGGTTATGACGTATAGTTGCGCAGTTGTATTCTGCGCATTGATTGAATTGGCCAGGGAACCAGACTATATTTCAGCATACCCACTGTGACCAATGTAAAGATGGAAGATTGATTTTGCAACAAGTAACCAATTTTCTGCTAAAAAGTATTCAAGTAGGCGATATTATCACTAGTTCCTTTCAGTGGGTAGTCCTAAGGTCTTAAGGGAATACTTTCAGAAATTAGTTCTTGAAAATTTGGCCACAATTCTGTGAAAACGATATCGGAAGTGCACGCTCTGTTCGCGATGTATTTTGAAGTGGAGAATTCCCACAGTATGTGCAGTGAATCGGCATGATTCTGTTTGCATATTAGTTTTTAGTACCACGATTCTTACATGAGTAAAAAGTAGACGTTTTAAGCAACACAATAATGTTACTCCTATAAAAATTGATTGCAAATTGACGGAGCTACGGCATTCTGTTCGGCAATTGTCAGCGCTGATAAAATACATTGCTAATCCATGCCTTGAATGCATGCCAAATGGCACACTTTAAAAAGCGTTCATTGGACAACGTAGGGAATCACCAGAAATGACGTCATCGCTGGTCTAAAATCTTCTATATAATAATATAAGAAGGGGGACGAATAAAGTCACATTCAGAGGCGTTGGATCGCCTTGAAATTTTGCATGAATGGTGGTGACACCTTACCCTGATGCAACGTCTTGGTTTTATTCAAAAATTTACTTCAGCGGAGCAGAAATGAGGGATTTTTAATCGGACACTGTCAATTCTCCTTACCACTCACAGAAGCCAAGCCATTGCTGTTAAGTTATGGAGGGGCTTAATCAATTACCTGCACTCCCTGTGGGGTGAATAACATTACCTTTTGAACAGCTGGCTGTAGGGGGATGATTGGAACAGCCGGTATACCTGCTGACCTGAACCCAGATAAATGTTATTTTCAATCCACGATTGCAGGTCACCTGATTTTCGAGATTTCGCGGGAAATTGTAAACAAACGCATGTGTGCAGTTCAAATGTAAACGAAAATTTATTAATTGTATTTTTGGTACTTTTGGTTGCTGGACTTGGGTTTTCCCGCAGTTAGGAGCTGGGGTCAAATTGGCGGTCTATTGTTTATGGGTGCTGTTTTAGTCAGAGGTAGCCCTTGATTATGAAGGGATTTTCAAATATGAAAACGACGCTTTGTATTGTAAATTCCAATCACCTGCAGGACAGGTCAATTTCTCTCAATAAAATTAATTTTGTTGACTCCTGTAATCTCTACCTTATCAAAAAAAAGACAGTGGTGTTAGTCCCAAACTGGTCATTTCTATTTATTTTGACCTCTGTTAAATCAGGATACCTCTCAATTACAGACATCATTTTGTATGCTTGTGCTGTACAACCCAGCCTGGACATACCACAGTTGTCCATGGAGAAGTCTCATCCTCTCTGACACTTCTTTTCTGTAAAGCTACCGATACAACATACTGCACTAGGGATATCTTCCGTTGCCTCCTGTAATATTTACATACCATGGCTGATTAGTTCAATCATATTTCATCAAGCTGGCAGCTCTGCATTCGAAATTTTAGTGGTATAACGTGTTCTCTTGACCTTCAAACAGTAGTGTAAAGCTGATATTTACTACTTTACACCCTCAGTCCTATGTTATTAGGTGATCCAGCTGAGCGCCAGGCCCTTGGGCCTCTTGTTATCAAATGTGATAGCCAATATGGGTGCCAGGCGGGCATTTTGAAAAATTCTTATTTTGGCCACCCGGGGGCCAAATTTAATGTACAAAGTTAAAATGTTTGATTGCTCGTTTAATAGTGGTCTGATTTTCATAACATTTTTATGGTAGGTACTCCTAGCAAGGATACATTTCATAAATGTGAGTTTTTGATTTGACCTACTTCTCAAGGTCACAGAGGTCAAAGTTTTCCTATGGCACCGCCATTTTACAATGACGGCACGTTTTGTCACTGCTTTAGCTACAGATCCCTAACTTGGTACGAATGTACCCCTATACTCTTAGACTAAACTGCAGTCTTTTTCTGATTCTCAGTTTGGCCAGCAGGGGCCCAAATGTTAATAGTGGCCTCTCCCCTAAGGTTGCCTTGAAATGCTGCTAAGTGGGATGTCATAGTCTAAGCCTAGGCAAATGCAGGATTAATTAACCTCTACAGAGCCCTAGGAATTTCAGATGATGGTTGTTTCTTGTACTAGACACAAGCAAACAACATAATTATCCTATTCCTAAGCATTTCCATAATGGGTCATCTGTAAACCAAAGGACTTTTTTTTAAAAGAAAGGTGTGTTGATACTGATGACTTGTTGCATGGAATTGCTTATTTGTTCTTTTGGTAGGCATGCCTTGCATGTTTTGCTGCTTCAAGCTTTTGTTCTGCTGCTGTTTTAACGATTGCACTAACCTGCAAATGTCTGTTTTTTGTTCCTTGTTCATTTGTTGGTTGTGCATTGTCTTCCCCTGCCCAGGCTGATGACTTCCTTTTGGAGGAGCTTCAGTCTGTCATCAATGTTGTGTAAGTATACGGAAGATGGCAGGTTGTAGTTGGCTCTCAGGTGGAACAGCACATTAACCAATAACTAAACGAGCCGAAACACAAATTTCATAAGCTAAGAACGCTTCCTCTGCAAGAAATGTGTGGTGACATCCCTTAGGTAGCAGTTGCTTGGAATATATCTGTTCCACCAATTGTGGAAAGATTTTAACAGAAAGCAATGTGAAATTTGTGTCCCTGGGTTTTCCATTGAATCCATTCTTTCTTTTTATTGATGTAAAATGTCACTTTTGCCACATGAAATGTAATCATACATCGTTTTGTAGATTAGCCTGAATAATCTACATCTTTTTAATTGAGAAGGAGTGTGTAAAGATGAAGGACTGGCTGGTTGGGCCAGTGTGCGAAGAATTTTGACTGCATGCCTGCACATTTGATAAAGCAGTTTAAAAAACCAATCTTTTCAAGGGATAGAAACACGGGGAAGGACAACATGAGGAAATATACCCGTTTTCTGTTTTTCCCACAGCGCAGCAGTGGGCTTCACGTCACAGTGTATGGGAGTCACTTGATCACTTGATTACTCGATTGACGGGACAGTGTATGCGAGTCACTTGATCACTCAATCATTTGATCATGGGACATTTCGCTTGTCCGCTCGATAACTTTTAAAGAACAAGTGAATATTTTCGATTTATCTTTTGTGCATGTATGCTCTGTCAGTAGACATGGTTTCCTTTCGAAATCCGACCCAATGTGGTTCATGGTTTAGCTGCCGGGTGCGCTTTGTGTAGAAAAAAAGTGCCATATAGGTCCCTTAGTGAACGTCCGTTTTTCACCAAATTTTCAAGGTAGGCTTTACTGGTGATACCACACAATATATCATATGATTTTTTGATTTTATTGATTTTTCTGTCCTATCAAGGTTCTTCACTGATGTCACATAATGACGTCGACAATGGTTCTGCGCAGCCATTTTGGCTGTGAACGTAAAGGAAAATGCATTGGCAGGTGGCCCGTCTAGTTGTTAAAACGTCACGTCGTGACATCACGTGAAAAACCTTGGAGACTGCCTTTATCCAAGGAAATCAGGAAAGGACATGTGGCCCCCTTGACTATCAAAATGGTTTCCTTAGACATTTTGTGACATGTTTTGGTAAAGATTCTGTTATTTGTTCCATTCATAATCTAATGGAAAAGTGATTTGGAATGTGACATTATTTTGGAGAAAAAACGTTACATGTGCAATGCCTTTCTCAGTGCAAACTTCATCACCATCGGGAAAGACGGCAGCCAGGTAATACAGACTTTGTTTTCGATATTACTGGAGCCTGTGAAGTTCATCGAATAAGCCTGCTTTACACTACACTCTGCACCCTGCCTCTTGGAACTGTGGTGTGTATCATCCTCTCTTCAGACTCAGAAATTGAATTGGATTGACTGCAGTAGCCATACAACCAGCACAACAATGTGACGGTGGTCTGTATGTGCTATACACTTCAGGAATAATTACGCTGTGGTCATTTGTAAAAACATCAAAAATTAAATTACGAAAAGAAAGACATGACCTATTTACAGGCCACCGTAGAATAGGTTAAAAAAGTGCCAAAGTAGTGTTGTTGCCAGCTTGCCACTGCTGAAGGCTCACACTTTCGCAGTGGTTAGCACAGTATATGAAAAGTGGCAGGATAACCACTGCAAGAAGAGTGTACCTTTACAGAAAACAATAGTAGTCCATGAGCAATGCAATGGATTTACAGATATTAATAAAAGTTTATGAGCAATGCAATGGATTTTCCATCAAGCCCTGTACCAAACTGATTGTTAGAGAATACATTGATGGTGAAGGAAGGAAGAGGAAGGAAAGAGGACAACACAAGTAGTTATTTCACCAAGGTGAACTTGGAGTCTTGAGTGCAGGGACTTTTACAGGCATCTTCGAGGCAGGATGGCGTGAGCAGCAGCCAGCTGTACCGCTACTCCTCTGTTAGCTGAAAGAAATAGTGAACTGATGCAGTTATTTTCTAATGTGTACTGCACAATTGTTCTCTGTCAGTTCTCTTGTCAATCTAGCTAGGCTATTGCCAGTGACATTGCAAAGAGCACCCCACACTAGTATGATTCTTCTTCTTATTATTATTATTGTCAAACTGCATTTGACACTGTGGACCATTCCAGACTACTTCAGAGACTTGCTGCTATGGGTGTTACTGGCACAGCACTGGCATGGGTTTCGTCTTATCTTGATAACAGATCACAAGAGGTATGCATTGACGGCAAATTGTCAAGACCTAGTCCTATCAAGTTCGGTGTTCCCCAGGGTTCTATACTGGGACCAGTACTTTTTACTGTCTACACTACCCCAGTTGGTGGAATCATCCGTAAGCATGCCATTATGTACCACTTATATGCTGATGACAGTCAATTGTATGTGGCCTTCACTATAACTGAGATTAGTACCACCTGCTCCAAGATCTCTAATGCTGTCCACGATTTAAATCTCTGGTTGGTCGACAACTTTCTTAGCTGTAATGGCGACAAGACCGAGATTCTGCTAATCTGTTCCCGCAGGTTCAGCAGCACTATTAATCTCCCCGCCATCCGTATAATTGATGCAAATGTATATTCTTCTGTTTCTGCAAGAGATTTGGGTGTGATCTTGGACCGTGATTTCAATTTCAAAGAACACATTAACACCTGTGTATGGGCCACCAATTTTCACATTCGTAACATCGGGAAAATCAGAAAATATCTAACTCCAAATACCACCAGGTTATATGTCCAGGCTCTTGTAATATCTCGCCTGGATTTCTGTAATTCCCTTTTCCTTGGTTGTCCCAATTCAACAATTATACCCCTACAGAAGGTACAAAATTCTGCCGCTCGCCTAATTACCAAGACCAAGAAACGATCTTCCATTTCCCCAGTACTCAGGTCTCTACATTGGCTTCCTGTGCAACAGCGCATCAAGTACAAGGTTCTCCTTCTTACTTACAAGTGTCTTCACCAACTTGCTCCCCAATACCTTTCAGAACTTCTCTCCGTTCATACCGTTTCTCGAACTCTGCGCTCTTCATCGGCCGTTCTTCTGTCTATCCCAAAGACCAATGTCATGTCAGTCGGTGGTAGAGCATTTTCAATTGGAGCCCCTCAGCTGTGGAACAAACTTCCTTCAACTGTTAGGAACTGCAGCTCTCTGTTATCTTTCAAGGGACAACTCAAACATTTGCTTTTTAAAGAGGCCTATCAAGCGCTTTGAGCGGCCAGTTAATGGTTGGATACTGCGCTATATAAGACTCGTATTATTATTATTATTATTATTATTATTATTATACAGAATTTATTGTGACCTAATCCGAATATCTGCTCTAGGGCACTTTACAAAGATAAAACATACATTGTACACAAATATTGAAAAGGAATTTCACACAAATATTACTTTAAAAAGCTCTGGATAATAAATGCTTGTAAACATGAAACATTATAATAGCTTTTAAAAAGTAAGGTATTGGCTGATTTCTTGTTATATACAGTAGAACCTCGGTAAGTGGACCACCCAAGGGACTGGACCAAGTGTAGACGAGGTGGTCCACTTACTCAATCCAAGATGGCAGACCAGACTAAAATACAAGTAGGCCTGCTATTTATGTGGGCCTACATAAGTACATAATATGCCAATTATCTATATCATAATACTATAAGGCGGCTCGCTAAAGTGCCATTTGGGGGTCGTGTTTCGTCTCGAAATTTTGCACGTTTGCAGGTGATATGTTATCCTGATGCAACGTCATGTTTATTTTCGGAAATTTACTTCAGCGGAGCAGTAATGAGGGATTTTTAATCGGACACGGTCAATTCTCCTTCACTCACGGAAGCCAAGCCATTGCTGTTCAGTTATGCAGGGGATTAATGAATCACCTGCACTCCCTGTGGGGTGACTAACACTACCTGTTGAACGGCTGGCTGTAGGGGGATGATTGGAACAGCCTGTACACGTGTTGACCTGCTGAACCAAGGTTAATGTTATTTTCAATCCACGATTGTAGGTCACCTGATCTTCGAGATTTCGCGGGAAAGAAATTGTAAACAAACGCATGTGTGCAGTTCAAATGTAAACAAAAATGTATTTTGATACTTTTGGTTGCTGGACTTGGGTTTTCCCGCAGTAAGGAGCTGGGGTCAAATTGATGGTCTATCGTATATTGGTACTGTATTAGCCAGAGCTAGCCCTTGATTATGAAGGGATTTTCAAATTAAGGTTACAATGGTATGTTTATGTGCTCACCACAGCTTTCAAAACTTGATGTATCTGAAGAGGCACTCTGAACTTGGCATGGCCTTATCAAGGAGCTGCTCACGGTGCTGAACTTCTAGCTTGCCTGTCGAGTAAGTGCCTTGCCCGAGATCATGCTACATGTAGGAGGAGCACGCATTTTAAAGTTTTAGTAGTGATAGTGCAATTGGTCCGAGCCATTTGGAGGCCGACATGTGAAGGCCTATCTGGGTTCTCCTTCATCTCCGTATAAAAAGGGGCATATTGCTGACTAAGGAACGAGGTATATTCACATTGCCTCATCATCTCATTCGGACCAATTGATTTACTTTTATATGCACGCATACAGCACGCCACAGCTAGGTCCGAGTCTGTGGACAAATGGTTGGTTTAATTTGTCTCTTCGATATTGCTCCTTTGATATTGCATTATATTTTCATTGCAATTCAATCTATTCAAGGTATAGCCCATTTGAACCTGCCTGCGCCACGGGTACAATGCTAGTACATGTATATTAAACCAGAGTCTTTCTATACAATATACTATATTGTATAGAAAGACTCTGATTAAACATATCAAAAAGTTTGTTTCATTTACGGAGCCAACGGTGGCGCCATCTAGTGTAGCGCAACATAGCGCAATGCATTTCTATTCATGGACTGGAGCGGGGGCCATGCACAGCTAGAACACCCCTCAAAAGGCATTATTAAAACCGATAAAGTTTCCCATTAGAAACTGTTTTATTGATTCGAAGACATATACTTTACAATCATAAAGATTGCACGTACAACTGATACGAAATTAATGTGTCATTTTGCTCCCAAAGTTGCATGAATTTGGCCCAAAACCATGGAATCCCCGGGGTTTTCCCGGCCTCAAGCGTTTCCTTTTAATGGGCCGTCCGCGATTAGCATCGGATAATTAATATTCATGAAATTGATTTCCCGGGAAGGCATACCCGTTTGTGATTGAATAAGGGATTCGTGTGTCATAATAGCGGTTTCGAGAATTGACAGAAATAGCTGGCCTGGTTTCCAGGATGCGTGGCCGCTGAAAGCGCTGCTAGTGCTGTTGCTGTACATGCATATTCCCAATATTCCTGGAGGCAATATTGCGTGACGTCACTTAAAAAGCATCATGGCGTACTTCACTGCCGAGGAAGCAAATGTGATCATGGAAATTGGGTCGGAAAGCGCTGAAAATGTGTTGATTTCGTTCAATGTTTCGATTTTTTCAAACAACAGTGTTTATGTCATTGACTCGATTTTTTTGGCATCGTCGATATTTGATTCAAACATGTTCTTTCGGCCTTCGATGTGGCGACACACTCGTTTCGCCCAGTCCACGCGTCTAAAAATAGCTCGGTGGCTTACGTCATTTTGGCGCGAAATGTGAATGAAACAACAGGGGCGAAACCTTTTGATATGTGCATGGTGTTTCTCAACAACAACTTATCATCTGTAACCAAACTGTTCTAATTGAATGAATGCAAATTATTGGTATTGTCTCTGCTGCATTGTTGCCTAAGGTGCCAATTATTACTAATTATCGCTAATTAGAGATGACACATGCCCTTGACGTTTGTTGCCTGTCCCACTTAATCTGAGATCTTGGTCCCACTGGTCCACTTAGGATGCCCATTTTGGACTTTGGGACTGGCAATTTGAGGTGGTCCGGTCCGGATACCGAGGTGGTCCACTTACCGACGGCCAGTTAATGGAAATCAATGATAAAATATTCGGGACTGGTCCAAAGCGATCCACTTAGGTAAGGTGGTCCACTCACCGAGGTGGTCCACAATCGAGGTTCTACTGTACATGGAGACTGGAAGATTGTCTTACGGCCAAGGGCCACACAGTATTTCACCAAGCATCACCCTTTCAAGTCTTTATGTGGTCCCGAAATGTTAAGCACTCATTCCGTCCTGGTTTCCCAGTTAATTGTTTCCAGTTTCTGTTATGATACAGTACTTAACAATCATCAATTAAGGCCAAAGGCCTTTTTGTTTACTGGTGTTTTGGCCGGAGGTTTGGAGTCTATATGCTACTGTCATCTATGTGGGGTCTTTTACTTGCCCTGGCATAGACACTTAAAAAGAAGGGACCACAGGTTTTAGTCTCATGTGACAGACCCTCTATATCTGTATGTCATATTGAGCCTCATTGGGCACTGGTGCAGATTTAGGGGGCAAAAGGGATGTAGCCCCCCTTTTTTTGGGCAACCAACCATTATCACCCTTTCAGTGCTGGTTTTTCGTCAAGAAAAGATCCCCCACACTTCACAGACCACAGAAAAAAACCTGGTGAACAACCCTCCTACAAGTCCACAACAGCAGCAGAGCCATCTATACTAAGGCTGATGAACTACACTACACTGTTCAGGCCTGATTGGGCCCCAAAAGTTAAAAACTGCCCCAAAATCCCACAATCCAATTGATTTGCAAAGGAAAGCTTTTACTTCACTGCGTTTTCCCATAAAATGCTACGAAAATACATTAGTCTGCAAATATCAGATTTCCGATACTGTGCTGTGCCTACATTATTGACACTCACTCCACACCGCTTTTCCCAATTCCTGCATATAAGCAGTTGCATTTCTGTAGATTCTGTTTCTAGTCTAGTTCTTCTAGACCACCGGTAGTAAATTTAAATGCACGTTCTGGATAGTATTGCATGTGCGTGGAGATCATGCACTCCTTCAACAGCATTTGAAATGTCTATTTTGAAAGTCAATGGGATGACATGGGGAAAATAAAGAACTTTGTAAAAACAAACAAAATTTCTTCCAATATTTGCCCACTCCACGTACAATTTCCAAGAAAGTCCGACTAAAAAGTGTCCTCTTCATCCTTTCACAACAGCTAAACAAAGAAAACAAAGAAAAAGGAAATCAACAATTCATCTCCATTTTTAAGCTTTATTTTGTCGCTACCATGTCCTCAAACACAAATCAGTTTCAAAAACTTATGTGATATAAATGTAGACATACTGGCCATTGTTATGCGAACGAAATTACAAGTAATGTCATAATTATCATGTCTTTATAACAATTCAAACAAGCGTTATCTTATGTTGTCAGCACTTGCATATCTCCAATAACTAAAACATCAGTCCTCCACAAAGACAGATTAATGAAGAAAAACTACCCAGTGGGCATTGTTATGCCAACAAACAAGGGTTATCTGATATTGTCACCACTTACATAATGTCCAATAAACTAAACCATCAGTCCTCCACAAAGACAGATTAATGAAGAAAAACTACCCAGTGGGCATTGTTATGCCAACGAAATTACAAGCAATGTCATAATTATCATGTATAACGATTGAAACAAGGGTTATCTGATATTGTGACCACTTACATATGTTATATTTTACATGAAGCTCAAAATGATTTTCTCCTGCACAACCACTTGGACTGTTGATGGTACTTGTAAATTGGGAATGTCACAATCACTCCCAGACACATACGTTTCGGTTTCTCCATCTCTCACCACCAAGAATTCCATAGTGCCTCCGCTGAGTTCTTTCATTGCAATGACCTCAAGCGTCACTTCCTCACTTTTCTCACTGACCTGAAAAAAAATTGAAGAATCACTCAGTCCTATGTTATCATCATTTGAAGCAATTAAGCTGGCGTGTCCTCAATTCACATGCAAACAATGCATTATCCATCTATACTAGAATTTCCATTAAAATGATCCAGCATGTAACTTCTGCAAATGACTTTGGATGCAATTTTTAGATTCCAAATTCAATCTTTCTTCAGTATATTTTCAAACAATTTCGAAGACCTGCAGTGATGAAGTAGGAGCCACCATATAAAGACAAAACAGACGTCATTGATTAATCTCTATAAATAGTGCATGCAAATTAACGAAAGAACACATCACAACATTTCACATCCAAAAACAGACTACTGGTCAAAATACTCAGTACATGTTTACACCACAACAATGAAAATGAAAGGAATGAAAATAAATATCCATCCAATGCATAATAATTACCCCTTTCACACCCTTCTTTTTCCTACTTGTGCACATTTTTAGTTTCTTGGGTATCCCAAGCTTCTTCTTGAATAGTTCTAATACTCCCCCCTCCTTAAACTTACTTCAACTACAGTTTCTGTGAATCCCTAAACTTACTTCAACTACAGTTTCTTTGGTGTCTTTCACAGAAGTGTACTCATGAAACTTGTCCACTTCCACGCCTTTGATAACTGCATATTTGTTGACATCGTCCTCAGTCAGCATGTCCGAATTGTCACCCCAACACTTCACCAATAACGATGTTGACCCATCAGACACTTTCACATCCCTGCGGCACCAATTAGGTCCTGTCTTTTTGGGGGAAACCTGAAATTGAATAGATTGATGACATAAATATAATAGTAATACCTATTTACATTTTTAACACTAAAAAAATTAGGCTCAGTAGAGTAACCTAAACCAAAGCTATTATTTTATTTGGCGCGAGTCCTTTAGCAGTTAGTACAACAACATTAGTCCTAAGACAAGGCTATGACAAAAAGAGGAAACCACAGTAGTCCTGTCATAACTATCTGTCTGGTCCTGTTCAGAACCATCCTCTTTTCTGTACAGCGAAATAGCTAATTTGGCCATCAAGTCATGGTCATGCCCCCCACAGGTGACCACCGAAAAACGTCCAAATGGGTCATTTGCCCCCCCCCCCCCCCACGCACACAATAAAACATGGAAATTAGCAAAATCTTACTCTATGAAGAAGCAAAATCTAAGCATTAGCTAACAAAGTTTCAGCAATTCACTATCAGAGATGAGAATCAGCAAGTTACGAAAATTCCACAAGATATGAAAGATATCATCGTAAAAATACTGCAATAGGAAATTTGCAATGATTAGATCTTCTTCTACTTTTGTTTTATTCACTGAAATCACCTAACCGGCAAAACACATTGTGCCAGTATCCAAGGCACCAAAAGCAACTGTTTAGGTCACTTAACTGACTTACCGATTGCACAGTCCCTTCCAAAGATACCCTGCGCCTCTTCGGAGATTGCATGACTTCTGGCAGTGATACAAAGGGTGGGTTGAAAAAACAATGTTCTGTATCATTGTTGTAGACAAAGGCAGCAGTAGGGAAAATCTGAAAAAGCACAATTTCATGTACAGGTTTACGTTTGTAGCTATGTCTGTATGAATTGTACAAGTATCAATTGTCACAGAACATCATGTCTCTGTATATACATGTACTATTCATTTGGTGGGCTATGGTTTTATAACATGTAAAAAGAAACTAGAACTTGGCTCAATGTCCTTTTGCATTACATTATAGCGAATAGCTTATAATTGGCCAATAGTTTATGCTCACCACCTTATATATTGCCACCTTTAGAATTAAAATACGTAGCCACAACATAAGTACTAGAGTAGGCCATCGCCATTGAATAAACCTGGCACTAACTTTCATTTTGCAATTTACGAATTGCCTGTTCGTTTTGCAATTTACAAATGGCCATCGACGATGTTCCTTCACTTTTTTGCATCACCTCAGCGCCACCCGCGAGCCCTAATTGTATTACGCTAGGTTGATTGCTGCCAGAATGTTTTCCCGCCATAAAAGTATGACGCCGCTACTACGTTACACGTGGACTCGTGTCAAAAACTTTTATTCGTACTACGACATCTGTGTTGGTGGGTCTTTTCCCGTAATAGGCTAGCGCCAGGTTAACCACTTCACGTTTTCAACTGATACAAATAAAAAATACGGCAAGCGGTTTAATGAAAATTCAAAACTGAATACATGTACAATGTACTTACTTTACTGGATTGTTGTAGCCGCATGGATTTCCTTTCCTCGGTAATGATTCCGTCAGTAACCATGACGAACGCGTCTGCTTTCAATAAAGAACAGTTGACTGACATGGGCCAATACACATTGTACGCATGTTCATCTCTGCCTTCGATAATGACAGACGCCATGTACGTCTTTCCAGCACACGTCGGCGTTCCCAGTATTTTAACTTTGGACACATTCCTTATTCCTTGTGAAGTGGCCATAGTTACGCGTATTAATGAAACTGAGTCAGTACAGGTCCCCTTTTTAATTTTGTGAGTGATCTGGCGAAAAAAACTTACGTGACGCCTTTTATATGAGTCCCATCACCCCAAAAACACCCCTAAGAGGCCATCGGAAGCTGTGATTGGTCCTAATTAGCGCAACTTTTGTAAAAACTTCATTTATTGGACACATTTTCATTCCTTATGACGTCTTCAGATCTTTGACGGGTCATTCCAAAATCAGGCTCAGAAAAGGGAAAACAGATGCATTGCGCAGCGGGCAGAGTGTCGTAGTTCAGTATTTAGACTATATATACGAACACCTTCATATTCTTATTACTTTTTATACTTCCAATCGAAACGTACAGTGAACTGTTCAGATCTATTGGATTCCTATACTGTTTTCATTATTGAGGCCTTGATCATTTCTCGTCACCTTTCATCCCTACTCCAACTTCATGGTCTGAACCAGCCACAGGCGCTAATTTCGTTCCTTACAACGCCTCTAGAACTGGTCAGTTGCCACCATCTTGAAAAGCAGTGCCGCGGATGTGGAAATGTCTAGAATCTTTACAATTGCAAACAGCCTATCGCATCACCACTACGCCTGAGAACACGCGGCACTGATAGTTTTCAATAAATTCACATAAGAACACACCAGAACATCTCAGGTTTTATTTACGAACATCATATTTTGTTATTTATTGATAGAACAAGCCATTTTACGAAAGAAGGTGGCACTTACTAGGGCTGGATAAAACTTTAGAGTGTGAAGTATTGAAAACACCTGAATAATGATGCGTCTTATATAGCGCAGTATCCAGGCCGTTTTGCCCGCTCAAATCTCACGATCCCGACATGCAAGATGGCGGAATTTGACCAATTCCAGTGTCTGAAATAGAATTTTAATTTCGGCACTGTGCGAGTTCGACTATCATCGTTCCATCAGTGTCGGCACAGCTACCGGGTGCAGTGGATTACTGAAGAAACCGAATTCCATATCACTTTATCAATGCGTTTTATGAGAGAAACAACTGACAAAAACTCTGCGTTTTCCCATAAGAATAAATCGTGTCCATCATCAAATTGCGCGGTGACCTGAACTTGGACTTCCGCGTGCACTGACGTGGCGGGAAACCTCTTTCGCGCCAGAACTTGTTCGTCCTAAAAATAATGAAAAACGCGGTTTTCTAATATGACAACAAACATTTCTCTGGAAAAACGTACAAGATGATTAAAAGCACTCCTAACCAACATGTCACAAATCTCACGTCTCATAAATCGCAATTACAGAATCCCTTTCTCGCACTTCTATATAGGATGTGAAACTTTCTCTATATACCCGCTTAAAACTAGACTCCAACCCAGTCTGTTCGGATTGCGGCATCCGTCATCCTTGATATTGGGAAATTGTATAGGATTGACTGCGGTAGCCAGAAGACAACCACAACCATGCCAACGAGTCAAATGTTAAAACTCCGGGTTAAAACTGACGATGCATGCATAAAAACCCTAGCGGTCAAGTAACAAAAGACTAAGTTAAACGCCCATCCTCCATAGACCACCAGCAGGCCGCAATGGCGCTACCGTATTCACTAACAGAGGGCTGGGTGTGGAATCTCCGCATAGACATCAGTTCACATGTATGACTATACATGTATTCCCCTTGCGACCTCGCGCGAAAGTAATACAAAGTAAAATGCCTTTTCATCAGCAAGGTCCTGAAAGCACGCATGGTTTTGATGATAGCAAAGGCTGGGGCAAAATCTTCGCATCTTAAAAACTCGAAAGAAACAGGCACGTGGTCCTATAATCATCGCAGGTTGTCTTGTTCTTTGCCGTTCATGAATCTAGTTATTTTATCTTCAGCAGCGGCTTCGTGCTCCTGTGGGGAAGACGGTAAGGATGAAGGGCTGGAGGTCTCGTCTTCGAACCCGCGCAAGCAGAATTATTTTTCATTTTTTCCTTTTCACCGGATCGCCTCTGACCTGTCTCGTCGATGAACTTCTTGTTTGTGCAGTCAAGCGAAACCTCTCGCTGGGTGTATATCGTGTTTCAAGTAGTATTGGACGTTTGGTAGTAGAGCATTGTGTTTTGTAACTTAGCCGCTGGAGTTTTATCCATGCATGTCAGCTTTAAGACACTCTTTTCCGCACCGTCAGTGTAGTCACCTAAATCATGTCACTAATACCATATTTGTCAATTTAGGTCAGTACGGCGACGGTGCGAAACGGCTGATTGGGTTGGCAAAGTGCCAATAAAGCAATCTGACATCCGCAGAGGCAATCGGAAGACACTAGAGAAGCAGAAAATTTTAAAATACTTCGGGAAACTTATAAATAGCTTTGGAAACACTGTTTGTTTGTTTGTTTGAAATAATTTTATTACTTTCAATAATATTGTAACATACAGATGAATCCCAGGGCTAGGCTATCAAGCATTATTAGCCCTGGTTATTATTACATAGAGAAAAGTGAATGATGGCAGAGAAGAATTAAACAAACAAGGATATGATAATTGAAAACAGGCTTCATAAGTTAAAGAATGGCGAGTTCAGCAATAAAGGTGCTGACTCTAGTAACGATAAAGATATTGTCTACAATAGACAATCTGTAATGGCCATTCAATAACAACTGCAGCCTGTCTTCTTGGTAAAGGTTGTAGAATATAAAGGTGAATGATGGCAGCGTATTCAGGTCATCAAAAAGATCAACCCTAAGCATGTCGGCAAGAGGGCAATTGAAGAAGAGGTGGCGTGTGGTTTGCGCCTTGTGTCCGCATTTACAGTAAGGGTCGTTAACATTTACAAAGTTATGAGAAAACAGGTGGTTTTTGAATATAAGGTCACATCTGGTCCTATTAAAAACGATTGCAGCTTGACGGGGTAGGTTTAGTTTGGGCGTAGCCATGGACATTTGATTCCTGCCTAGGAATAGTCTTAAGTGGTATTTGAAAGAGTTTCGAGAGTAACGAGTTTGGACATCTATTGGAAGGGAAGACCAGTGCCTAATTGAGCTGGGTATTGTGGATTTTGTGAGATTCTGCGACATGTTTCTAGGAAGATTGTAGGTTCTGCGATTTCTAAGACGCCCGTCAAAGACGGGGTTTCGATACTGAACAAATTCATTGTGAACGTAAGTGGGTATATTGTTATGTTCAACATCGTACATCAGGATTAACTTTTTCTCCGTTCTCCGCCTTCCAAGGGTCACCCAGCCCAGACAGTCAAGAACATTGGTGGTATTAGTGCCCCATATGCAACCACTTACAATTAGGGCAGCCCGATAATGAACCTTATCGAGTCTAGATAGTAAAGTGATGTTTGCCGAGTCGAGGTAATATGAATGAGAAATAAAGCTTCTCGAGGTGTTTGGACTGTAGTGAACCCTGCAAAGTTTTAAATGGGTTCAATAAGTTGTTACATTTACCCACGACATACAAAATGTGATGCTCAAACGACAGTGTTTCATCCAGTATGATACCAAGATGTTTGTGAGACTGGCCACGGGGGATAACACTCCCATTTAGTTCAAGATAGCCAAAGTTGGGGACCTTACGACGAGGTGAGTGGTAAATAACCTCCTTGCTTTTCTCAGCTTTGAAGTCTAGCTTCCATCTTTTCGACCATGCAAGAAGACTGTGAAGGTCTTCCTGAATTAATTTTGTTGACAGATTGATGTCCTCTGCGTAGCTTACTGCCAGAAATAGTGAGCAGTCATCGGCATAGATATACAAGGTACAGTTCCTAACATATTCACTTAAATCATTAATGTAAATGAGAAACATCAGAGGCCCCAGTATTGATCCCTGGGGTACTCCTGAGTTTACATAGCCTGGTTGGGTCAGGTTGGATAATGTGTTATTAACCCTGACTCTGTCACCTCTACCATTGTGATGAAACACTGTGATGACGTCACAAGCAAGTGCAGTGCTGGAATTTTGAAAGTCCGACAGTGGTGCTAGTAGGTGCCCAGCCGTAACGGTTATATTTACGGAAAAACTTTTGGAGTAAAAAAGTTTTGTTTTGTAACAACAAACACGTATCAGATAAAGAAATTCAGAATTCCTTGATACATTGAATACAAATGCATGCTATTTCCCTTCTTTCGTAACGAAAGATATTCTACGCGAATATTATATTAAGAATACAAAAATAAAGTGTTTTTATTCCAAGCATTTTCCAGTAAAATGCGCAAATAATGCTCGGTATAGAGTAGCACAACTTTCGGACTTCGAAGAATATTGCAACTGAAAAGGCGGGAGATATGGTAATTCCGTGAAGACGTCAACATGGTGTTTTCCAAGCTATTTATAAATTTTCGCGGCAATCTGTCCTGGACCCTTCCGAGGCAATCTTGACATTAGAGGCGCTGATGTCGTTCCTAAACAACGGCTCTAGCACTGCTAAATTGCCACCATCTTCAAAAGCAGTACCGCGCATGTGGAAATGTAAAGAATCTTTACAATTGCAAAGAGGCTATCGCATCACCACTACGCCCGAGAACACGATGACTGCACTACGCTGCATTGATAGTTTGCAATAAATTCACGTAAAAACACACCAGAACATCTCGGGTTTTATTTACAAAGATCATATTTTGTTATTTATTTATAAAACAAGCCATTTTATGAAAGAAGGTGGCACTTACTAGGCCTGGATAAGACTTTGGAAGTGACGCAGTGTTGAAAACACCTGAATCTCAGGATGCCGATATCCAAGATGGCGGAATTTTACCAATTCCAGTGTCTGAAATTGAATTTTAATTTCGACACTGTGCGAGTTTGCCGCAGAGGCTCCTTCCAGCTGAATCGCTGTGAAAGTTGGCCCAGTGCCAAAAACAAAAACTCCGTTATCTGTACTGACTAGGATATACACAAGATAATTTGACATAAAAACACATTTCTTGTCGAAATAATTGAATTTGCACGTTGATTATTTACGATACAAGAATAACATGCTCGGGACTACTTGAATCCTGCCGCCAAAACGCGTTGTACGGTCAAAAGAGGCTAACTCCAGTTTTGGAGAATGCTTGTCCATGTCGTCTCGTATCAGGAAATCAATGATTGAGAATCAGATTACGGTGCCGTTCTGACTTGGTTCTGACTCGGGCCTCTTCACTACAGTTATCGTTGTACACGTTCCAGTACCAATAACGTCTACCCAACTTACAACTGGTCATTTCCCAATATCGGTAAGTTAACTTAGCCCCTCTTTATTTCTCACAATATACGCTATACCATCTCTAGGGTAGTTTCAGTAAATTTCTTAAGCGCTGTTCACGGATAAAGCTCAAGGCTTTGCTATAGGCACCACCATTTTCGCTAGAATGTCAAATCTTGGCGCAACGAGAACTCATTCAAAATAAAGTGAATTCAAATTGCGTGAAAAACAAAGAACAGCATACCAGCCTTGAAATTGGTATTAACTGAATTATGAATGAGTTCTAGTTGCTCCAAGATTTCAAGCTCGAGCCAAAATGGCGGTGCTTATAGCCAACCCTTAACTTGCATGACCGAATACGAATTCCGTTTTCAAAAAGTCATACTCCCATGGAAAAAAGCCCTAGCTACTCGGACATTTAGCCACCACAATGTTTTATTTGCCTCCTGGACGACAGCATCCTGAACTTCATGGTATTTACTGCGTTTTAACATAGTCGGGCAGTAATACCCATGAAGGATTCCATTGATATTCTTGTTTTTTTCATGTTCCAAGCACACTTGAGTTTTGGGTGCCATGCATACAACAGTGCTCAAGTACCCAGTAGCACATGTCTATTCCCATGCCAGCCTTAATATCAATGCCTAAACACACTTGGCCAATCTTCCATCGCCAAATCTCCTTTGTAATTCATCCAATTTTAAATCCTAGTATTAAGATGCAAAAACCTTGGTGGTCAAGATGGGACGACAGGTTCTTGTCCAAATTATCGAAAGTTCATTTCCTTCACAAAACTTTCACCAATGCCGATGGCAATGGCATCATGCAGCTCACTTTTTCTTTACCATTGAATTCTATGAAACCAAAGATACCAGGGGTGTACCTAGCACCAGGAAAATTCCCTGTTTCGAAAATACACACTGAATTAAAACTTAAAAGCATAACCGTTGTGTAGATTGATATACACCATAAATAGCAACTTTCAGCAAATTCCTACGCTTAATAACTGCACTATGACATTGTGTACAGGTGGATTTGCATTTAATCCGACCATGATTAAATTGGACCACCATGATTCAATCGAACGGTCTACCTTCGTATACTTCGTATTCACAGGCCCCTCAGGGCTACTAACACTTACACTACAGAGCTTGAAAGTGAAAAAGACAAATAGACAGAGGCTAAGACCTCATGAAAAAAATTCCCCCCCTACCATGCCTACTACTTCTCTATCCCTTCAATTATTGGCATATTCATGATCCTATGTTGAATATTATACGCCTATACTTTCATCCACATTGCTAAGAAATCTTGAAGATTGCTCTGATATTCAAGATATGTGAATAATGCTCATGATACCTACCTCAAACACAACCCCAGGCATGCCAGCATGCCAGAATTAACCACAACCACTCCAAAATAAGGCAATATGTAACAGCATGGGAGATTTTTTCTACACAAAATTGGTACACGCTTTAATATGTTTGAGAGTCAAGGTCTAATGGCAGCAAGCAAAGAGTTCATACGTGAGATCATTCATGACATAACTTTTCTGCACTCCATTCCACTGCATTTAGCACAGGAAACATATCTTCGTGCAAAGTCACTATTTCTAATGCAGTTGCAATCAAAGCAGAGTTCTGAATCAAATAGAATGCTGGGACTTTCTACAAAGATTCCTTTACCTTCTCCAGATATCCTTAGGAATCTCACCTTGCTTGCTTAGCACTTTCTCTCAGTTCAAAGTCAGTTCACTCTAATATTTGTTGGATTCATTGTACTCACATTGATTCACAGTTCTTAGATTGTGTGTGATACGACTAGCATTGTGACAGGATTTTAAAATGACGAAGTTGAATTGAAGCAGATATTAAGGAAAAGCCTGGTAGCAGAATATTTCCTTATGGCTCAATTCCATTCGTCTGATTAACACAATGTTTGAATACCGCAGAGCTTATTATGACCTTGATTCAGATTGATTGGCTTGAAGTATCCTTGAGGTTCTCTTGATCTTTTTCCAGTACAAAGTGGACCAGACTGGCAAAGTAGATGCTCAAGCCACAATAAAAGACCCAAAAAGTCAAAGGAAACGTATACATTCCACGGTCAACGGCCTCGGACAAAACTATCATTCAAAAATCCCGAGGTGAAGCCTTGGGACAAAACCGGCCACAAATCCCTAGGCCAACCTTTCAAAGAAACCGTATATCCCAAGGTCAAGCCTTGGAAGAAATTTCTCATACCTCCCAGGGCCAAGCCTTGGAAGAAACCTTTCATACATCCCAGGGCCAAGCCTTGGAAGAAACCTTTCATACATCCCAAGGTCAAACCTTGGAAGAAACCTTTCATACATCCCAAGGTCAAGCCTTGGAAGAAACCTTTCATACATCCCAGGGCCAAGCCTTGGAAGAAACCTTTCATACATCCCAGGGCCAAGCCTTGGAAGAAACCTTTCATACATCCCAAGGTCAAGCCTTGGAAGAAACTTTTCATACATCCCAAGGTCAGGCCTTGGAAGAAACCTTTTATACATCTCAGAGTCAGCCTTGCAAAAAACCTTTCACACCTCCCAAGGTCAAGCCTTGGAAGAAACTTTTCATACATCCCAAGGTCAACCCTTGGAAGAAACTTTTCATACATCCCAAGGTCAAGCCTTGGAAGAAACCTTTCATACGTCCCAGGGCCAAGCCTTGGAAGAAACCTTTCATACATCCCAGGGCCAAGCCTTGGAAGAAACCTTTCATACATCCCAAGATCAAACCTTGGAAGAAACCTTTCATACATCCCAAGGTCAACCCTTGGAAGAAACTTTTCATACATCCCAAGGTCAAGCCTTGGAACAAATCTTTCATACATCCCAAGGTCAAGCCTTGGAACAAACCTTATTCCATCTACCTCTAAATCTCATCAATTGACATTATCTAGCATACTACATCAAACAAACTTGTGCTGTCTGTCTATCAACAACTCCTCCCATCTGAAACCTTCAATTCGTAACTATCATCGTATTCGTAAACATCTACCTCGTTCCTATATCTTCAATACTTTCACTGCACAATTTGCTACAGTATACATTGTAGGTTGTAGATCGTACTGAATTGACTGAACTGTAATTGATTGATTTAAAGTGATAAATTGCTGAAAAGCAAGTACCACAGTGCTTTTCTTCGTCTGTTTTCTTCATATCCGTGATTGCATGCATTAGATTTTGAGACAAAACAGTAGAATTCGTCTTGGTTCTAGAAAATACTTTGTCTCATTCAGTCTACTAAGTACGCCTGCCCTTGTCAGTCCTGAAGTTGGTCCACCAGAGTGAGGTTCCTCAGGCACATTCTGTGAAGGCTGTACGCATCCCTAGTAGTTACATTCAGAAAAACTGTGCCACACAAGGTTTGTCTATAATACTTCCAGGAAAATAAGTCCTTATTGATTTTGAATCCAGTTGCTGTTCAGACAATACTGGTGAGAGTTCTTCTAGTCCTGAAGTCCGCTTCCCTTGACAACAACCACAGTTGCTCCTGAAAACTACATTGTGTGATTGTTTGCCTACTACATTCGTGCTTTCCATACATAACAAAGATTACAAAATTTCATCTTGCTAAAGACAAGCAAAGTACAACAATTTGAATAACATCTATCACACTGTCACAAATCGCTCTATTACCACAACATCATGATCTCTCTTGAACAGTACCGGTCAGCTGTGGGTTGTTTCTTTTCAAGAGCAATAACAAAAAAGGACAAGGACGCCCCTCAGTGTGGTTGCAAACATACGACTCCTCTCTTAAACAATGTTCAAGATTTTTACAGTGTCACAGAACTTTATGGGTACAACATTTGGTTTGATGAAATGACTGTAAAGCACAAGCCCAGAAGTGCTGATTTGTCTGTTGAAGACATAATATTGAATACCTATTACTCTTCTGTACAAAGCACATGTGAATATTATTTTTCATTCTGGATCTTGGAAAATGTACTGCTTCATCATTCATTTGCTAACTTTGAAAGATTAAAGTTGGCTGGTGATGTAGAGAGTAATCCAGGACCTTGCCAGTTTACAATAATGAAAGCAGTTCAAGGTCATTTCCATCAGGGTGATGTGACAAGGTTTCGTGGCGAGTCCATTGGCAAACAGTGTATTTGTAACTGTGTCAAAGCATTGGCCTTTTCATATGTTAAAGCACCTCTTTCGTGGACATCTGATGATCTAGATGATATTCTACTGCAAGGAGATCAGTTGTATCAGAAATGGAATATCGCTGGCTATATAGCTATAGATCAGATTCACCCCTATATTGAATTCTCTAACAAACATTTCTTCAGTTTAAAACCACTTGGTGCAACTAAAAGTGTGCTTTTACTTGAAAATAGTTTACTTCTTGATGATGACGGGACGCCATATATACAGTTACGGCATGCTGTTCAGAAACTTTTCCCAATGGGATTTTCCATTCTGATCATTCAAGGGAACGCTGTGGCCTTGATTTGTGTGTCCGGTCGTTATTTCTTGTTTGATTCCCATAGTAGAAATATAAATGGTGAAGTAACACCAGATGGTACATCAGTATGCCTACAGTTTCAACAAGAATCTGACGTTGTGAATTTTGTTGCTAACTATGTCATTAACCTTGGTTGTAGCATTTCTGACACAAACAACATTGAAATAACCTATTTCAGATTGAAATTAATGTCATCAAAAGCATTTGCCCTGGGAGAAAAGAGGTCAACAATACAACATGGCATTTCTGATGAATCTTCCACAAGCCAACATGATCCCCAGCCAGCCACTTCTACATCACACAATTACCATTGCAATTTAACAACATACATAACGGATCAGAAGGAGAAACTTACTAGACATGAGTACATGAAAACACTGATGCAACGAAAAAGAAAGGATGAGTTATACAAAGCAAATGAAAAATTGAATGATAGGACAAATAAACACTCTCTTCGTACTAACACTGAATATAAGAACAAGGAACTTTATCAGAAGCAAATGACAAGGACACATCCATTATACCAAGAAACAGAACGACTACTTGGAACACTTTGTAAACAGAGACTTCGCAAAAATAAGGAATATCAGGCAAAGGAACTTCATCAGAAGCAAATGAAAAGGGCTGATCCAGAAATAAAGAAAAAGGAGCTGCTAACTAAGCAAATGAAAAGGACTAATCCACTCTTCCAAGAAAAGGAACGAATACTAGGAACACCAAGTAAACAGAAACTTCGCAAAAATATAGACTATCAGGCAAAGGAACTTCTTCAGAAGCGAATGAAAAGGGCTGATCCAGAAATAAAGAAAAAGGAGCGTCTAACTAAGCGAATGAAAAGGGCTAATCCAGAAATAAAGGAAAAGGAGCTTCTAACTAAGCGATTGAAAAGGGCTGATCCAGAAATAAAGAAAAAGGAGCGTCTAACTAAGCGAATGAAAAGGGCTAATCCAGAAATAAAGGAAAAGGAGCTTCTAACTAAGCAAATGAAAAGGACTGATCCAGAAATAAAGGAAAAGGAGCTTCTAAGTAAGCGAATGAAAAGGGCTGATCCTGAAATAAAGAAGAAGGAGCTTCTAACTAAGCGAATGAAAAGGGCTGATCCTGAAATAAAGAAGAAGGAGCTTCTAACTAAGCGAATGAAAAGGGCTGATCCAGAAATAAAGGAAAAGGAGCTTTTAACTAAGCGAATGAAAAGGGCTGATCCAGAAATAAAGGAAAAGGAGCTTCTAACTAAGCAAATGAAAAGGGCTCATCCAGAAATAAAGCAGAAGGAGCTTCTAACTAAGCAAATGAAAAGGACTGATCCCGAATATAAATTTAAGGAACGAGTGATTAAAGAGCGTAGTCGAGCCAATGCACATGTATGTTCTATTGAGCAAAATAAAGATGTTTCCCGTAAGAGAAAATTGAGATGTGATGAACAATATCAGTACATGGAGAGAGAAAAGAAACGTTTCAAACGCAACATGAACAGGACGGAATTTACATTAAAAGTCACCACGATAAATACATTGAAGAGAAAGGTGAGGAGAGAGGATCCTAGTGTTCGACAAAATGAAACAGCATCCAAAAAACAAAAGAGAGTAGGAGATAACCTACGAACGAGTATTGAGTTATTCCATGAAAATATAAGTAATGGACCACTGTATGTATGTAGTTCATGCCATCAAACATGGTTTAAGCATTCTGTTATTGATGCAAGTAAACTCCATGTCCCATCAGATAGACAACATCTCTTATCTGAATGTCTGACCAGCTATACTTCAGTCAGTAACATTGAATGGATGTGTAGAACTTGCAGAGATTCCATTAATAAAGGAAAAGTCCCGAAGTTGTCTATAAAAAATAACATGGCGTTCAAAGTAAAAGACAAACCTCCAGAACTAGACTTGCACCAGTTGGAAGAAAGGCTGATATCACTGCGCATTCCATTCATGCAAATGAGGGAACTTCCTGTTGGTGGACAAAAAACGGTCCGAGGCAATGTAGTCAATGTTCCGATTGATGTGTCAAAAACAGTTCTATCTTTACCAAGAAATCTGTCAGATATAGAAACAGTGCCAGTGAAATTAAAAAGAAAAATGCAATACAAAACAAATGAATTCATTGAGAATATCAGACCAACAAAAGTACTCCATGCTTTGAAGTGGTTAAAAGATAACAGCCCATTCTACAAGGACGTCAATGTCAGTAACGATGAGCAGTGGATAGAATCACTTCAGCCACAACTCTCTGGCAACATGTCTGAATTTCTTGATAGAAGGGAGGCTGACCCTGAACCTGCCCCAAGCACATCAAAAGAACATGAACGGCAACCCAATAGTGCATTTAATACCACTTCGAAGAAAGTTCACCTTAATTCCCGTTCTGCTGATGAAAAAAATGGTGAAAGTTCTGAGGACGATGACAGTGATCATTTCAGTGAAGTAGATGATACTGAACTTAGGACATCTGCAAATATGGACACAATGCTGGATAATGCTGAATTGCCAGAACCTGAGGAATTCATCTTTGCTCCCGGAGAAGGACAAACACCTTTAGGCTTATTTCATGACAGCAATGCTGAATATCTTTCATTTCCTACCATATTTTGTGGACAAGGCAGATCTGAACATCCAGTAAAAGTACATTACAGTGATATCAGCAAATATGAACTGAGAAGTGTAGACCGCAGAGTTGCCCAAAATGTTCCAAATGTATTCTTTAAACTGAAAAAGTTACAGATCAAACAAATATCTGATAAAGTTGGATTGGCTGTCCGACGTTGTAAAACAAAAGGAGAAACCTACACTGCCCATCAGATGCTAGATGATGACAGAAGACACAACATGGTACATTTAGATGAAGGCTATTATATCTTCAGAACAATACGAAATTCACCACCCTACCTCGAAAACAAAAAGAAAGAGGTTTTTTCTATGATTCGACAGCTTGGTATACCTACATTATTTATGTCATTGTCAGCTGCTGATACAAGATGGTCACCTCTTCTGAAAACACTTGGGCTTTTGATTGACAATGTTGAATATACTGACAATGAAATCCAAGACTTCAACTGGCAAACTAGAAGTAGACTCCTCAGCGCTGACCCAGTTTCCTGTGCTAGATATTTTGACAACCGATTTCATGAATTCATGAAAACTGTTCTGAAAGGACCTCATAATCCATTGGGGGTAATCACCGATAGTTTTCATAGAGTAGAATTTCAGCAAAGAGGATCTCCTCATGTTCACATGGCTTTATGGATTGAAAACGCACCTCGGTATGGATCGTCTTCTGAAGAAGAAGTTGTTAACTTTATTGACTCTATAATCAGTGTATCAGCTGATGTCATTGAAAGTGACATGCCCTTTCTTGCCTTGCAATACCATAAACATTCCAAAACATGCAGAAAAGGTAAATGTCCCATTTGTAGATTTGGGTTCCCAATGCCTCCAATGAAAAGGACTAGAGTTTTAGAACCATTAGATTTGGATCCAGAAATCAGTGATGAACAATTGAAGATCTACAAAGAAAACTATAAGAAGATTCAGGCAACTTTGATTGCAATGGGTGACGGGAAAGATACGAAGTGCACATACGATGATTTCCTTGCTAATCTCAAAATGACAGAGGACGAATATATCTACAGTATCCGTTCATCATTAAAAGCACCCAAAGTCTTCTTGAAAAGAAAACCATCAGAAATTCGTATAAATCCATACATGAAAAATCTCCTGAGTTCCTGGCAAGCTAATCATGACATACAATTTATTCTTGATGGGTATGCTGTTGCTGTATACATTATTGCATACACTTGTAAATCTCAGAAAGGAATGAGTGCTCTCCTTGATACAGCTGCTAAACAGGCAAAGGCAGATAAGATGGAACTTCGACAAGCTGTACGTCACATGGGAAATAAGTTTCTAAATTCCGTCGAAACTGGAGCCCAAGAAGCAGCGTATCTGGTGCTACAATTACCAATGACACGATGCTCAAGAGATGTTGTTTTCATAAACACAAATATTCCTGAAGAAAGACCATTCATACTAAAGGACAAGTCCAAATTAGAAAAATTGAAACCAACATCAACTGACGTACAAGTGGCAGGTATGATCACGTGGTATGCAAGGAGAACATTTCTGAAACAGTACTGTCTAGCTGATTATGTATCACAATTCACTATCACTTATCCAAAAAGTGAAACCCTTGATGATCCATTCGAAGAGAATTTAGATGATTACCCATTGGATGAATCCAATGATACTAATGACAATGACAACTCGGCTGATCATAGTGAAATGAATAGATATGATGAAAATGATGAACACGACTTCACTGTTGAAGCTACATATGTTACTCGAACTGGTGTGAAAATTACTAGAAGGAAAACCCCAAAGGTAATACGATACGTGAATTTCAGCAAAGAAAAGGATTCAGAAGCATACTACAGAGAGCGTATCTTACTATTCCACCCTTGGTCCAATGAAAATCTCTTAAAAGGAGACCATGAGACCTATGAAGAGCAATACAACTTTTTAAAGGCAGCTACAAATATTGACACGAAAAGAAAAGAATATGAAAATTTCAATGAGGAATTGATGGAAGCTATTGCTGAAGCTGAAAATGATGATCTCGTTGAGCAGGATGAAATTGAAGGGACTATCCAAACCAATGAATGTTTATTCTTTGATCCAGACCGTTCAAACAATCAGAAACATTACGACATTGCACAAGACATAGGAATTGCTGTTAGACCATCAGATCAACAAGTTGAATTGATGAACCACAAACTGCCCGACAATCAATACAAGGAACTTCTCAGATCACTCAACTTGAAGCAAAGAGAAATATTTACACATGTAGTGCAGACAATAAAATCAAGTGCCACGAATAATGAGCAAATTTACATGTTCATAACTGGCGGTGCTGGTGTAGGCAAATCACAAGTTGTGAAAGCACTTTATCAAGTACTGCTACGACGCTTGTGTTCTGAAGAGGGGCAAAATCCAGAGGATGTCAGAATCCAAATAGTTGCTCCAAGTGGCTTTGCTGCATATGTTGTCCAAGGTTCCACAATTCACTCTGCCTTTGCAATACCCTTTCAAAAAGATCTAAAATCATACAAACCGCTCACACAAGAGAAACGGAATACAATGCGAGCTAAGTATCGAAACCTTCAAGTACTATTCATTGATGAAATATCAATGGTTGGCTGTGAGATGCTGCTTTTCATCCACCAGAGATTACAAGAAATTATGGGTATAAAAAAACCATTTGGTGGTGTGCATATCATCACAATTGGAGATATGTTTCAGCTTAGACCATGTTTCGGCGGCTATGTATTCGAAGACTCTAAATCCCCGAATGCCCAACTTGAAGCTGAGTTATGGAACATTTGGAGAGAACACTTCGTTGTTTATGAGCTTGATGAGATAATGAGACAACAAGACGACATGGCTTTTGCCAATACCCTTGGTAGACTCAGAACCGGAAACCAAACCCAAGAAGACATAACACTTTTGAAAACCAGGCAGATCAGTTTTAGTGACCCAACCTTTCCACGAGAAGTGCCTCATATTTTCCTACTCAATAAGCAAGTTGATGAGCATAACCAAAAGATGTTTAATGACACAACTGAAACAAAAGCTATTATACATGCACAAGACATTGTCACCACATCTTGCACAAAAGATATGCAAAACAAGATTTCACAAAGTCTAAAGACAGTTGCAACATACAACAACTGTGCAAACCTGCAAAGAACTCTAAATGTCGCAGTTTCCCTAACATACATAATCTCCATCAATCTGGACGTAGATGATGGCCTGGTCAATGGCTCAACATGCATTATCAAACATATACAGTATCATGCAGAGCTAAAGAATCCATCTATTATATGGGTCGAATTTGAACAAAAAAGAATAGGACAAGAACAGCGATCATCTAACAGATCTTCATACTCATCAGCCATCGATAAATCATGGACACCAATATTTGCAGTCAAAAGACAGTTTCAATGGGGAAACCATCATTATGTATTAAGGACACAGTTCCCCCTGAAACAAAGCAATGCAAGAACAGTGCACTCATCACAAGGCGGAACATTTCAGAAACTTGCCATAAATATGAACACAATGCTCAAAAATACACCCCCTGGTCTTAAAAACCACTCACATTATGTAGCATTAAGCCGAGTACGCTCTCTCAATGATTTATACATAATTGACCTCAATGAAAAAGATATCTCTCAATCATCTAAAGTGCAAGACTACATGAGATTAATGAAACAAGCACAGCAACTTGTCTTATGTTATACTCCAGTGTACTATGGCAAAGAATTTAATATTGCTTTCATGAATGTTGAATCCCTCAAAGATTATGTCAACACGTTACCACAAATTGAATCATTAGCAAATGCTTCCCTCATTGCATTTACCAATCCCAAAGTTGTCAAATCTTGCCTGTACAAGTTGCCAAATTATCAACCAATATGCAATGATCAGCTATCATCAAAAACTATCGATGATTCTACAACAGAACTTCTGCTATACATTAAGAATGAAGTCACAATTTTGGAAAGAACTTTTTTTAAAACAGACTGTTTTCAGGCAATCTATGTCTGTGTTCATCCACCACACTGCCATGAGATATATCACATCATTGTCATTAATGTGTACCCACAATGTATTTGGACAGATCTTACTAAGTGTTTAGATGAATGTCTTTTACGATACAAAAAAATGGACAAATTCCTGCTTCTTGGAAATTTCAATAACATTGACATACCTGTACTTATTGACAATCCTGACAAAACTGTAGGTGACAGTCAACCCAAAAAGATAATGGACAACAAATACAAAATGCAGTTAGAAACATTCATGTCACAAACCTACAACTTTGATCAATTCCTCATACAACCAACCACAAAAAATGCCCCCAGACCAACAAAAAAAGACTGTACACAAACCAAGTTGGACATGATCTTTGCGCACAAGTCAAATTCTGATTACATTGACTCTGTTAGCCTCATAAACCACCCCTTCTCGACCCATCACATGGTAAAAACTGCTCTTGCCTATCAACCAAATAATCTACTAAAAATTGTTTTCCACAATGCAAGATCAGTCCATGGAAATTTCAAAGATCTGAAACTTGACCCAAACATCAAAGCCGCCTCTATTATTGCATTTGCAGAATCCAGATTAAAAGCATCTGATCCAGACATAAGCTACTCATTACCAAACCACCAGCTGCTGCGTAATGACCAAACAACTACAAAAGACCTAAGACCTCCACATGGACTGATGATGTACATTAGTACAAATTACAAAATAATGGAAGTAAAGAATCATAACCATGGAAATTCCTTTGAAGCGCTTTCAGTTTGCATTCATCCCCCAAATCATCACTCAGTCATCCATATCATTGCAATATATGCAGCGCCATCATCTACGTTCCAAAATCTTGTGTATGGTCTACAAGACTGCCTTTCATCTTATGAACCGAATGAACAATACATTGTTATGGGTGATTTTAACATGAAATCAATAGGTGAAGGTGAAAACTATAATGCAAAGTTAGAAACCTTTATGTTTCAAGCATATAACTTCAGACAAAACGTCTCCAAAAACACCACTAGCTATCAGTCCAAATTGGACCTTGTATTCACCAATCCTACTCCATCTGCCACTATTGACTTGGTTGATATAATAGACAATTACTGGTCAGATCACAAAATTGTCTACTCTGCTTTGTCATACCTGTAGTCACCTCAATTAAATTCAACTTACGCATTATTTTATCTCTCATGTAATTTCATTGCAAAACATTACTTCATTTCTTTCTTACATTTAAAACCATGCTAATGCTTCATCCATCTTCTCTTCACAAGAGGTGAGCACAATGGCCCTGGCCATTTCATTGGGAAGCCCAACCAATTTTTGGCTCCTATGGGCAATGATCAAAACTGAAGCTAAACACACTCAAGGTCAAGATTTCTATATCCTTTAAACATTAATCATGTATATGCGTGGTTGCACGTGATTTGGAGTAGTGGGATAGATACCCTGCCAGAGCCACTGTGTAGTTAACTGTGAACTGGCCGAATTGCCAAGTGTAACGCTGGTTGTAGCATTCCTTGATTTCTACTGAAGGTTTGTGGAGAGACTGGGTGTAAAGAGCTGAGAGGGGAAAATCATTGATTTTGCATGGTTGGGACCAAAAATTTTACGTCGACTTAGGGATTTTGGCGACTAAGAGATGGCAAGTTAGAAAGTTATAATTTCATACTGTACCTATTATAATAATCCTTCTTATGTCTCAATGTTCATGCTTCAATGATGTCAGCATACAGAGTGTTTCATAAAAAATAGTTCTGCATTATTATATGATGATTCAATAAAGTTAAGTAAACATTTTTTTTCTAACTTTTTGTTGATGCATTCAATCCTGAATAGAAATCAAAAGACTTCCTGTTACTTTAAATCGAGGAACCAGTTTCTTCACTGGAATCATATTGAAGATCAAGGAATTTACTCTAAAGGGAAACTGAAAAATGATTATTTGCATGATTTTGTTCAGTCTGTGTTCAGTAGACTCAATAATTCAGTCTGGGGTCACCGCAAAACCCACTCTATCCCCTGTTTGTGTGAGTAGGTGCGAGGATAGACGACTGGATTAACGAGTGTTCAGATGCTGAAAGTTGCCAGCTGCCTTGATTAGGAGGGTGAACTGCATGCCAGAGTCACAGAATAAGGCGTCAATGGCCATCTTATAATCCAGATATGCATCATACGCCAATCTTGTTGATAATATGGTGTACATACTATACGATAGATTGATTTGACCAAGCCTGCTAGACCTTTTTAAACACGAGAGCACAGTATCAACCCCCTATCAAGTTGAGACGTTGGGAAAGTTTCATGAGCACAGGTCCATTGGTATTTCCGCAAAGTCCCGTAGTCTATTCTTTTAATAGTATAGATAGATGGAGAACACAAAATAGAAAATAACCCAGTACATGTTCACCTCACAATGACCATGGAATAGAAAATGGAATAGACACGTCAATATTTAAATGTGGGTTTAAAGAGTTTACTGAAGAAACCCAATACTGGCCTACCAGACCTTTTCCTGCCATTTGGTTCCTTAGACAATCTATAGACAGTCTACCTCGAGTAGGCCTACCAGTAACATGGCATAAGCAATCTACTTTGAGTACATTGCATAAGATTTTCAATTTGATTGATTGAAACTTGCAACTTGTATTTTCAACTTGCAACTTGCATTTTCAACTTGCAACTTGCATTTTCAACTTGCAACTTGCATTTTCAACTTGCAACTTGCATTTTCAACTTGCAACTTGCATTTTCAACTTGCAACTTGCATTTTCAACTTTGAAACTGTGCATTTTCAAGAAAACCGTATACAAAGGGGTCCTCCCATTCCAGTTGTTCAATGAAACGGACAGTTCTAAAAATCCAGAAAGTCAAATGTAGTTGGGATAGTGTCAGAAGATTCTCCCCTAGTGCAACACTTGGAACTGTGCTCATAGACTGGAACATTCCAGGGATTTAGAACTGTCATCGAAGAAGGTGCATCGTAGTACGTGCAGTGCATAGGGCATTGAATACTAACTCCACAACAGTATTCAATCTCTCCGCCAGGTGGAGATGCTCCAATATCAAACACTGCCGGCGTTGCGAAACTTCCATTTTGAATGACGACAAGGAGGTCTAAAAATAGATTTCGCCAATTCACACGAACACTCACAACCCCAAACTTGCCTCAAATGGGCTGCCAGAACTTCTTCTAATCTTTCAAAAAATAAGTTACGATCATAAAATCATACTGAGCTGGTCCGAAACTTTCGAAAATACACAATTGTCACCGCCCCATGATAGCTTACTCGTAAATCCTGATCACAAAAGGACGAAATTCATCTTAAACTTCCATGCCGGAACTACTTTTCAAGATGGCAGCCACTCATTGATATATACTAGAGGGTACTTTGAGCACCGAAAAAGCACTCTCTAGTGTTAAGTTTGCATTGAATACAGTCCTCAAGGCTATTGAGCACACAACACTGCGGGGGGGGGGGGGGTTAAGTGCAAGAAAGCATCGTGAAGTGGCAAGACCTATGGAACAGAAGTGAGACAGGCTGATGGCTGGTCTATTTGTTTGCCTCTGGGAAAGGGTATATACATTTTTTGTAACTTGCATTTTCAACCTGCAACTTGCATTTTCAACTTGCAACTTGCATTTCCTACTTGCAACTTGCATTTTTAACTTGCAACTTGCATTTTTAACTTGCAACTTGCATTTTTAACTTGCAACTTGCATTTTTAACTTGCAACTTGCAACTTGCAGAAAAGAAACCCTCATTTCGAGATAGCACTGCTTGAGGACACTACAAGTGAAACCATAATCAAACATTGTAAATCTATATTTGCGCGCCATGGAATACCTGACGAATTCTTCACAGACAATGGTTCTAATCTAGTTAGCCGAAACTTTCAAGCTTTCGCAAAAGCATGGGAATTTAAGCTGGTGACATCATCACCAAGATTCCCACAATCAAATGGACTAGTTGAAAAAGCTGTGCAGACCGTCAAGAAAATTCTCAAGAGAAGCTTCTCAACAGGAGAAGACCCGTATCTAGGACTTTTAGCATACAGGAGTACACCACATGAAGCAGACATGGCATCGCCTGCCAAGTTGCTTATGGGTAGAAACCTGCGCACGAGGTTGCCAACTTCACAACTCCTACCAGCGGATGCAGTCAAAGTTCAGCAGCAGATACAAACGCGACGGGATACGGCAAAGGCATTCTTTGATGGGAAGTCTAGAGCACTCAAACCCCTAAACCCCGGCGATAATGTTATCATAACCTCTCCGGATAAACAGGGATCCCCAGGAATTGTGGAAAAGCAGACATCTGATCCGAGATCATATCTGGTCAGAACAAGGAATAACACTTTGCGACGTAACCGTAGACACCTCCGCCAGGTGCCCAGGGGCAGTATCCAGGAAAATGACCTGGAACAGGAAATTGAAGATGTAGACTCTGACGCAACAATCTCTAATGAAAGACAAGAATCTCGTGAGAATGAACTCCTCATAAACACTACGCCTGACACCCCGCAGTTAGTTACAACAAGGTCAGGTCGTCTAGTCAGACCACCGGATAGATATGGTCATTAGTTCAACTTATGCTAAAGTTACTCAACTCAACAGATGTGAATAGACTGATTAATGAGAGCAGACCAGCCTCTAATCTCTTGTGTTTAGGTTTCGGAAAATGCGTGTGGTTCTTATATAACTTTTAAATGTTTATGTTTTATTATTAGTGTGACCTTAGTTCAGTTCATAGTTATGTTCATTCAGACATAACAAGGTGATTTACTTGCACACTATTTGGATTAATCTTTATTCAGCGTCTCGTGCGATATGAGTTTTTGATGTTGGTAATTGACTCTTGGATTTGCAGTTAACTATTTTGTGTTGCTTTGCTTCCTCTCCGTAAGGGGGATGTTATGATATTACCTATTACTCGTTATACTAACCATACTAACCGTATACCTTATATAGCTTGCTAATCATCACGTGACCTGTATCTTTATATATCTTAGTTACTTTAATAAACTGGCTTATACCTGTCGACCGTTGTGCGTGTTGCATCTATGCCTGAGCAAGAAACAGAACAGTTATACCGGGTCACCCGGTTAGGGTTGAGTGGAGATTGTGGTATACCCGGTGTAAAAGTAAAAAGTGTCCCCCTGGAAAAAGTGTCCGGCCCTATTGTATTCTGCAATATGGTTCTATAGAGACCCTGACAGTCACTAGCTCTGAGATTGAAGCGCATAATAGAATCCTTTGTTCCCGGGCATTTTATCCTAGGACATTTTAAACTTCCACACCGGGACGGTTTGTTCGACAACGATGCTACCTGTGGTTGGAATAATTTTATTAATGATCACCTTGGTTTCTTTTGATGATTAGTTAGCCTATGACCGCAGTGGGGTCTCTAAAATGCGCTACCGGTTTCACGACAAATCAACCGAATTTCGTAAATATGATATCAAATCGCATGCAGCCACAAGCTAGACTTCAATCATAATTCTGAAGCCTGGATAAAAGATACAATGTACATGTGCATGTAGTACAAATATATTGGCCTGGCAAAGTCATTAAGTAATAGGCCTTTCTCCAGAGATGTTATGGACATAATTAGGTCATTGTCATCCGTTCTACCTTTCTGTCTGGATTCTCTCTTGGGATGAGGCACTGCTCTTGATAGGTCTACTGCATGCCATCTCAACCAGAATAGGTTCTACCAGGCCTACCCCCTCAGAGGAGACTATCTATGCAACTGTAATGTCGAACAGGGACATCTTCTAGAAGGATTCTCCTTTGGTTGGGGCACTCCGCCCTTGATAGGCCTACGTCTACTGCATGCCATGTCATCCACGGTGTGGGTTCTACCAGGCCTGCGCCCTCAGAGGAGACTATCCATGCAACTGTAATGTCGACCAGGGACATCTTCTAGAAGGATTCTCCTTTGGGTTGGGGCACTCCGCCCTTGCTAGGCCTACGTCTACTGCATGTCATGTCATCCACGGTGTGGGTTCTACCAGGCCTACCCCCTCAGAGGAGACTATTCCTGTAACTGTAATATCGACCAGGGACATCTTCTAGAAGGATTCTCCTTTTGGTTGGGGCACTCCGCCCTTGATAGGTCTACTGCATGCTATGTCATCCACGGTGTGGGTTCTACCAGGACTGCCCCCTCAGAGGAGACTATCCCTGTAACTGCAATATCGACCAGGGACATCTTCTAGAAGGATTCTCCTTTGGGTTGGGGCACTCCGCCCTTGATAGGCCTACGTCTATTCCATGTCATGTCATCCACGGTGTGGGTTCTACCAGGCCTACCCCCTCAGAGGAGACTATTCCTGTAACTATAATATCGACCAGGGACATCTTCTAGAAGGATTCTCCTTTGGGTTGGGGCACTCCGCCCTTGATAGGTCTAATGCATGCCATGTCATCCACGGTGTGGGTTCTACCAGGCCTGCCCCTCAGGGGAGACTATCCCTGTAACTGTTGTTGCGCGAAACCTGTCCGAGCGGTAAAGCGTCAGTGATAATGTCCTGGAGACAAAGTCACAACCAAGTCAAGGCTTTTTATGGGGCAGTAGTTGCCACAACCTCGGGAAATCCAAGGACTCTGGTCCTCCTGATTTGATCTAGTAACCTGACTTCAGGGACATGTCCTCTATGTCTTCTCTCATTCCAATATGAGAGACTGGGTGAGAATTGGGCAATGTGACCTGCTTTTGGTCACTGATATGAGTCCGGGTGAAAACTACTACTAAGCTATCACAAAAGGGCACAACTACTTCATCTAACTAAATAGTTTTATTATAACTCTCAAAACGCGAATGTCCATGATTTTACAACGGGTACAAAAAGGTTTCAATCAGATTACTAAGTGGTTGATGGCTGGATATAGGCTCATATCCACATCTTCACCATTTATCAAACGGGTCAACAAATCTAAAAGTTCATGGAGGAAAGCAACCAGGTTTTCCAGTTCAATAAAAGTGCCTATTATGACTAGATCATCAGCATAAACATGCACACTAGGTGCTGAATATTCAGGCATTTTATGACTGTTACACTTTCCCATAAGTTGTATAAAAGTCAGTATATAACTTTGCCCCTTTTGCTGAACAAAAGTCAACAATTCAAATTGCAAATATAATAGTAAGATATCTTTAGGGCGCTTACCTGGCTAAATTCTATCAGTATCAGTGTGACCACCTTCAAAGCTGTATTTGAAACTTGACTCACACAACAATCTCAATGCAAGACCAACATATGTAACATGTGGCTTGTTCTGCAATGTTGTGCAACTGCAAGCTAGGAGTATGTGACTAGGGTGAATGTCAACTCCGGAGGGCTAGAACCTCCTGATGCTAGATATGCTAGCACCCGATCTGCTCTCACGCCCAGCTGATTAGGGTTTTATACCGAATCCACGGGGGTCACCCACGGACTACAGACCCTCGAAATGATAACAAAACAAACACGTTTTGAAACATGTGCCAACTTTAGGCCCAAAGTACAAGAGATTCCCAAAAGTCACAGCTTTGAAAATGACACCAAAAGATGCTACAGATCTTGAAATAAACCATGTCTTTGAAATAACTTTTACACCAACATTTACCTGATTTAAAACACTTTGCAAAGTTACCACTGGAAAGTTCGTCACTCACAATCCAAAACAATGTGGAGGTCTGACGTCATCCAACATGGGGGACAGCTTTCAGAAAGTCGCAAATCGCAACATAAAAATAGTGAAATACAAGCGTTCACCAACTTAGCAACTTACCAGGAGGCCCTCAATCAACAGATTCCCAAGGACAAATGTATCCCTAAAGTTTGACAGTCTAACTTGGCGCAGTTTTGATGAAAATAGACTTCAAACACGAAAATTTGCTCCAGTAAAAATGGTCCGGTTGTATATAAAATCCCGACCTGGAAAACAGGTACTTGCTGAACAGCCGGTGCATGTAAAATACGGACCCAGGAGTTGTCCTAGACGGAACGAAGGGGTGAAAGACTAATTTTGTTACACTGTAATATCGACCAGGGACATCTTCTAGAAGGATTCTCAGTAATAGGGAACCTCATGTACGACTATCTACGACTAACCCTGGAATCGTGGGCAAAAAACTTCACCCTTCATCATTATTCATGTAAATTTGGCAAGAATTCACTGTTTTACACCACAAACACTACCAAAAACCCAACATGGATAATTTCTGTAAACACAGGGGGTCTTTGGTTTTTTCCCAAAACCTACCAAACTTACCAAAATACGTAACATGGATAAAACGACAAGGTTCCCTATTACTTACTTAAGTTGGTTGTTTTTAGGGACATCATAATTTTATCTGTCATTGAACAAAAAATAAATCAAAAAGACTTATCCCAGTGGGATAAAAACTTATCACGCCGTGATAAGTTTTGCAGCCACTCTATTGGCCACAACTAAAACCCGTCTTCATATGTTGCCATCAACGGGAAACGAACCCACGCCACCATATAACCTCATGTGTGGAAGCACCATGCTTTACACACTCGGCTATTGAACTTATTACTAGATCAATGACATTTATGCCTATTTAACAGTAACACCTGTTTAAGGTAACACCTGTTTAACATTAATTGCTCCAGTTCTGCCATCTGATAACGTTTGGCCTAACCGCGAAGTTAATAGTGCTGCCATCTGATAATTTTTTATCTAACCAAAATTCAAGTAAGATTCAGGGAAAATCCAGTAAGATAAATGTATTACCCATTGGTAACGAAGCATAAGGATAACATTACATTTGACTTTCATCACTTTGATGCCTATGTTACTGCTTACAGCTTTTTCAAAGTACAGGAAAGTGATATCACGCCAGGGGTTTTTAAAATTAAAAAACAGAGATGATTGTCTTAGACTTGAAAAAAATCCACTGGCGTTCTACCAGAATCAGTTTAACATGGCCGTCTGGTTCGCGACAACTGGATGTGGCATTTCACTAGAGCACCTGAACAGCAGCAATCAAATGATCAGATCATTTTACAGGTTCCACACCTACTATCAAATCAGAAAAATTATGAAGAACCTTGATATACCCATTTTGGGAGAAAGCAATTTCAATGAAACAAATAATAACATTAACCGTAGGAAACTAGGTGAGTTACTAAGCGAATTTGGCTTAAAAGACGAGTATGATTTTTCAGTGTTTGAAAGTAATGAGGGATGGACTTCCTGGGGTGCACCGGGTTACAACCCAAACATAACTGATCCTGGCTACTACATCGATAACTCTTAAATCAATTTCTTTTTAATGCAAATTCACGAGAATAGAGTGCCCTTGATGTTTAAATCTGATTGGGACGCTGGGATGGCTAACTTCAAATACGACCAGGGTTGGATCAAGCGACATGTTAATCAACATAAACATATTTTTGAGGTTCTCAAACAGCCACACGATCAAACATACCAACAATTCATGACTCTTAAGTCCTCAGGTTTCTCGAATCCAGGGATAGAAAGATTGAATGATTCCATCAGAACATATGTTTACTGGGTACTTGGGTCACAGGCCCTCACTAGATCCCCGATTACTGGAACAATGAGGGTTAAAACATGCTGGGGATAATTATGCAAAAGTTACGATGGAGAGAGATATGAGTAATATGAAAATAGAAAGCCTAGAAGAAGAACTTAACAATCTAAAAATAGACTATGCTGACCTAGAAGAAACACTTAACAATAAAATAAGAGAAAATATTGACCTAGAAGAAACACTTAACAATAAAATAAGAGGCCATTCTAACTATGTAGAAGAACATCTTAACGAAAATGAAGATCTAAGAATAGAAAGGAACGATCTAATAAGAGAAAGGGAAGATCTAAACAGAGAAAGAGACGAGTTGAAAAAGCAAATAGATGACCTAGAAGACAGATTGTACGAGGAACAGGCAAAGGTATGGAGGTTAGACAATGAGAGGGAATCACAAACTAGAAAACTGAAACGTTAGATCACTGATGTCTTGAAGAAACCAGATTCACAGATTTCACTCAGGGACAGACTCAAGTTACTTTTTAAGATTGAAGGCCTTACAATCACTGCAATAGTAACTGCAGTGATTATGATAATTACCACTTTAGGTCTTAGCATAGGCCTTGGTATCAGTAATGCTTTGAAAGCTGTACCTAAACCAGGACCGCCAAGTCCTACTCCACCAAGTCCGGATAAACCATCATCAATTCCAGATAAAGTGAAAGAAGGAATAAAGAAGTTTGCTGAATGGCTAAAAGAACTAGCCAAGAAATCAGCTGTAGCTTTATCGGGAATCATCGGTTCTATCGTATCATTTCTCCTGAAAACAATTGGTGCAGTTGTTGGGTTCATGGCCGAACATCTAGTCATTCTAGTGATTGTTGTTGTTAGCTCCATAATTTATGGTTTGGCAGAAGGTGTTAAAGCTGTTAAAGCTGCTAAGTAAAATTAAAGCTGTTAAGTAAAATTAATGATTGATTTTTCAAGTAAATTAAATAGAATGACAACTGGATTACTTCTCAACACTGAAGGAGTCATAAGATTCCACTCGGATTAAAGCCCGAGAGAAATCATCACATCATTACGCACAATCCGTCTTCTGCTAATCCAAAAGAAACATTGTACATTAGAATACCTGCTTTAAGAGAAAATACGTTCTTTGTACCCAGATCTCTTTTTCTGTCAGCTGATGTCACCATTTCTGGTGATTCAAAGAACAGCGTGGTTAACAATCTCGGCAGAAACCTGTTATCCAAGATGGTAATTAAGTGGGGAACGGAACAGATATTTGATCTCAATGAATACAGTCATTATTCGACTTTTAAAGATCTGTGGTTAACAGTGGAGGAACGGAACGACAGGGTTTTTCAAGGTATTCAGTCAGAAAATCTTAGAAAGTTGAGATCAGGTGTGGCAGAAGCCGATGTTACCGGTGAAACCAGCGATGAGAAAACACTGAAGAAAGTATTTGGAGCCAAGTACAAGATACCGTTAGATTTTGAGCTATTTTTCAACTATGCTCCATTTTACAAGTTTCCAATTCAAGAGGATGTGATCATCGAGATTACGTTAGCACCAAAGGAGGAGATTATCGTTACCAGCACAACTGCAAACATGAATTACAAACTTGAAAATATCAGTTTTGAATATGACACTGTAACTAACAAGGGATTACCCAGCTAGCAAAACAAATGGGAACCACATGGGTTTTACCTGGGCAAGCAGGGTCCCATCTGGCCCACATGTAACCCATGTGGGACCAAGATGGTTTATCTCACATGGGATTTCACCATGTGGGGCCCATATGGGAAAGCCCATATGGGTTTTGAGTTATGGGCCCCATGTGGGTTTGCGATGGTTAATATGGGGATCAATTGAGAATTGCAAGCCCAATGTATCCCATATGAACCCCATATCAATCCCACATCTGAGAATTTCCAATTATATTGTTTTAAAAATAAAGGGTTTACATGAGGCCCATTCAAGATTATGATAATGAAATATGTTTTATGAAATTTATGAGTAAAGCTGGCATTTTACAAAATTTGTTTGGCGCGAAAGCAAATCAAAATCGTCCCCATTGGCCTCCGAGTACATCGTGCGTCTCCAATGGAGCTGAAAGAGCTGATGGGGACGAGTATTGTGGCCTCCTTGCACGCCATTGTCAGCCGCCATATTTGATTTTGTTCTTCACGCCAGTACTCAAAAGCAGAGAAACTTTCCCATAATTTCATTGATTAGAATAGTTTTTTGTTTGCCAGGTTAGTTGTGACTTTGTCTAGAGCACCAATCTTGATGTTTGTGTGCTTTATATACATTCTTTCAATACAATCCTGCAGATTCTTCGATGTTTTTGTTGTGATATCCCGTTCGTTGTAGGCTGCCAGTGCTAGTGTAACTGTACATGCTACACTGTACATTTAACTGTGTACATTTATGTACGTGAAAATACACTGTGCAGTGTGTCTTGCCTACCTGTTTTGCTGTTTTATCATGATCATGTATTGTAGGCCTATGTAGTGGTACTCGTAGCCTTGTTTTCATCCTGTTCAATCAATCTAGTGCTACTGCTATTTTCTTTTTGTCGTCATGAGTTGTTCAAACTCAAACTAAAGTCACGTTGGTCACGATGGAGGAAAATCTTTTCCCTTAAGTTATTTTCTATTCTGAAATACTGTATAATGTAACTTGAAGCAATTCAAACTTTGAGGCATTCCATATGAAATCAACCTATTTAAGAAAATCTTCCCAGGTCATAGTCTCAGAATTGGCTAATTTTTAAATATTTTGTAGGTTATAGGGCCAATATGAAAAGTCCAAAATATTTTTGTCATATTCCTGACGGTTAGCCCCCCAGGAGGGTCCAAAAAAGGGGGCGTGGCACCTTTTGGGGGGCGGCCGCCTATTTCCTAGCCATCTTTGAATGGCTATATCTCAGAAAGTATTAGAGATACCCTTTTGATTCTTTCAGGGTGTTTTCTTCTTGGCCCAAGGACTGCTTTAAACTCATTAATTATATACTGAGACCTTTAAAATGAAAATTTATGGGGTTTCAATATTAGGTGATTTTTGACCAAAATTGCGTTTTTGGGGGGCTCTACCACCCACACTATAACAGGGTGGGGACAAATGAATGGTTGTTTTGGAAGTATCCTGTAATGACATTGTCTTGGTGTAAAAGAAACATCCTGAAAGATTCAGAAGTTTCTGAAAAGTGGTCCTGAAGTTGGTCCCAACCCCAAAATGCCACATTTTGAGGGTCCAAAATGGCCAGGTAGGAATGGGTTAATGATGAAAAAAATATATTTCCTCAAGAGACCTTGGTACCCTCTACTTGTGAGTAAAAAATCTTTTTCAAACCAGCACTCCTTCTAGTGGAAATAAATAGTTTCCCTAGTCAAGACTGGTATGCCACTCGTCCCTATATAACATGTACATTAATGTACATAAATGTACATAAAATTTTTTTTCCATATAAATAATACTTTATTTATAACAGTAGGAACAGCTACAGTATTTGAATAGCCCTGGAAACACTGGATTGTCCTTAGCATTCTTCTAAGAACCATAGAACAATAAGTCCCATCTAATTTACTACAGTTTGGTCCACATGTAGATCACAAAAGTCAGTGCATGAACCGCTGATAGCCTGCTTTTATTCTTGTTTCATCAGCTGAGGAAATGAAATAACTGCGTCCTAGACCACAAGTTGTTGGGGCATCAATTATGGCCAGGATGTGCTCTAACGGTACCCAGCAAACATCTTTTTATTTTTTTCATCATTAACCCATTCCTACCTGGCCATTTTGGACCCTCAAAATGAAAATATTTGGACCCTCAAAATGGGGCATGGTTGATTGGGAACATCTCCGACTGCTCTGAGGAACATAGTGATATACAAGTGTCATTCATGCATCCTCAAAGTCAAGCTTCAAATATCATATGGCCAACTCCAAAATATGTTTGCTGGGTACCGTTAGAGCACATCCTGGCCATAATTGATGCCCCAACAACTTGTGGTCTAGGACGCAGTTATTTCATTTCCTCAGCTGATGAAACAAGAATAAAAGCAGGCTATCAGCGGTTCATGCACTGACTTTTGTGATCTACATGTGGACCAAACTGTAGTAAATTAGATGGGACTTATTGTTCTATGGTTCTTAGAAGAATGCTAAGGACAATCCAGTGTTTCCAGGGCTATTCAAATACTGTAGCTGTTGTTCCTACTGTTATAAATAAAGTATTATATGGAAAAAAAATTTTATGTACATTTATGTACATTAATGTACATGTTATATAGGGACGAGTGGCATATACCAGTCTTGACTAGGGAAACTATCTATTTCCCCTAGAAGGAGTGCTGGTTTGAAAAAGATTTTTTACTCACAAGTAGAGGGTACCAAGGTCTCTTGAGGAAAATTATTTTTTTCATCATTAACCCATTCCTACCTGGCCATTTTGGACCCTCAAAATGTGGCATTTTGGGGGTGGGACCAACTTCAGGACCACTTTTCAGAAACTTCTGAATCTTTCAGGATGTTTCTTTTACACCAAGACAATGTCATTACAGGATACTTCCAAAACAACCATTCATTTGTCCCCACCCTGTTATAGTGTGGGTGGTAGAGCCCCCCAAAAACGCAATTTTGGTCAAAAATCACCTAATATTGAAACCCCATAAATTTTCATTTTAAAGGTCTCAGTATATAATTAATGGGTTTAAAGCAGTCCTTGGGCCAAGAAGAAAACACCCTGAAAGAATCAAAAGGGTATCTCTAATACTTTCTGAGATATAGCCATTCAAAGATGGCTAGGAAATAGGCGGCCGCCCCCCCCCAAAAGGTGCCACGCCCCCTTTTTTGGACCCTCCTCGGGGGCTAACTGTCAGGAATATGACAAAAATATTTTGGACTTTTCATATTGGCCCCATAACCTACAAAATATGTAAAAATTAGCCAATTCTAAGACTATGACCTGGGAACCACTTGTTGATTTCATATGGAATGCCTCCTTTGTCCATGCAACCCAAAAGTGGAGTGCGTTTCCATTAGATCACAAAAACAATGTCAATTATGAAATATAGCCAATACTCCTTTCATCTGTTGTCTGTCGTACTACTTATTGATTGTCTTCTTGTCAGAAAACTATTGTGATGTACATAATACTGTTACACTATACTACTTTGGTTTCAGGAGGTGTTCGCAAACATGCCTATCAGAAGCAGGCAACAGACAAGGTCATCGCAGAGAAAATGTCAACATGATTCATGAATGCGCGTGATCGAGGACTAGGAGGAAAACGTGCGGCGAGAGGATTGAAGTCGTCAATGAACAACAATTGCCAGGTGGAAATGACCCTGCCCTGCCAGAGCCACAAAATACTGATAGTGACAATTAAGAATATATATAACCATAGTGATGAACAGTGACTTGCCAAAACATGGAAATGCAGGACAAAATCTCAGGTTTATTCAATGACATTGGTGCTTTGACATTGTTGATACTCAGTATATTATAAGTATTTCTATATCAACTGCAATTCATTATAGAAATCAAATAAATATGTTCATTTTTTTATCATACATTTTGTTATGCAGGACAAAATCTCAGGTTTGTTCAATGACATTGGTGTTTTGACATTGTTGATACTCAGTATATTATAAGTATTTCTATATCAACTGCAAATCATTATAGAAATCAAATAAATATGTTCATTTTTTTATCATACATTTTGTTATGCAGGACAAAATCTCAGGTTTATTCAATGACATTGGTGCTTTGACATTGTTGATACTCAGTATATTATAAGTATTTCTATATCAACTGCAAATCATTACAGAAGTCAAATAAATATGTTCATTTTTTTATCATACATTTTGTTATGCAGGACAAAATCTCAGGTTTATTCAATGACATTGGTGCTTTGACATTGTTGATACTCAGTATATTATAAGTATTTCTATATCAACTGCAAATCATTATAGAAATCAAATAAATATTTTCATTTTTTTATCATACATTTTGTTTCGTTTTTCCATTCTCAATGAACTCAACTCAGTGTCCCCAATCTCTTTTTGAGACAACGTGTCTGGGGATGACATAGACTATTCAAAGAAGTGTAGAACACATCAGACCAGGTGGGCACTAACTGGGATTTACAGGGGTTTAAGGTGGTGCTTGCCCATGCAACCCCCACGTCATACCCAGATACCCCACTTTCCCCAGATGGTACCCACATGGGCGTCCACGGTGCAAAACACATATGGGTCCCACATGGTTGAAGTGGGCCCCATGTTTCCCATCTGGGCCCCATATGGTTTGTTTAGATGGGACCCATATTGGCAACCCAGATTGCCCATTTGGCACCCATATGGGTCCCATGTAATTTGCTAGCTGGGTAGCCAATACGCTAACAAACAAGTACAATTCAGGTTTCTTCATCTATTACGACTGGGTAGATCACTTCAAAACTGTCAACGTAACGGCAAATGAAACGCTGATCAACGAGAACATCAATTTTCCTCGAATGTCAATAAAAGGACTATTACTTCTATTCATCTCTGATTACACTGATGGTTCAAGAGATTCTGAAAAGTTTGAAAATCCTAACATCACAAAAGTGCAAATAACCATCGAAGGAGTTGCTAATCAGGTATTTCCAGAAGGAATGAGAATGCTAGATCAATGGGAGGAGATCAAGAAACACTTCATGACAGAAGACTTAAAGAAAACTTACGACTGCAACATGTCTATGAAAAAGTACTATGGAGACTCGAATAACTACGGTCTTTGGTTGGACCTGAGGACTACTGAAGACAATAGATTACACGGATCGGGCAAAAAGCTTCAAAACACTAAAGATGGTATTCAATTGTCGATAACAAATGAATCTGGAAAGGGGCCATACAAAATGCACATATTTGTGGTTTCTGATGCTCAAGTTAACATTCAAAATTCACAGATTGTTTCCTTGCAACATTAAGATCATTAATTTTGACTGCAACATTAAGATCATTTGACTTCAACATTAAGATCATTTGACTGCAACATTAAGATTATTTTACAGTTAATATGAACCAATAGATTTCATTCTAAATATTGGAAACAACAGGAAAGAAGGAAATCATCAATACACTGTACAAAAGTGTGTTATTAGCATCGGCAACAATTAGTTACTCATATTTACTAAAGAGATTCTTGAAAATTGCCATTGGCCCGCCAAGTCAGGCAAACTTAGAAGAGATTCTTAAACTTGGCAGAATTGTAGCAGTCAGTAATGTAACATTGGAATACTTTTATGATCAAGGTATTTTACCCAGAAACATAATCAAGTAGAATTTACTGTACAGTAAATGAAAACCGTGGTGTACATCAATTCCAGTGACTACCCAGAACAGAAATCACATGATTTAACCATACATCTTAACACTGAAATTCAGAATGTCATTAGTGTCAGTTTGACATTTGCAGGGATACCTTGTACATTCTACAACATAAGTAAAGCAAAACAAAATAACGAAATTATGGTGCATGGACCTTCAAAAGATGCTACAGTGATTAAAATACCCGATGGCCTCTATGACCTAGAAAGCTTTTCAAAGATGTTTGCAAATGAATTGAAAGAAAATAGTTTAAGCAAAAATGCTGTTAAGTTTGATGTTGATGAACCCACTGGTAGGACAGTAATGAAGATGCTTCAGAGAAAAAATGGGGAGTTTTACCAGATTAAGTTTTCTGGTAAAAGCAATGAATTATTTGGCTTTAAACCGGAATGGCCTTATCCCATATACAAAGTTTTACCAATAAATGGTGAGTTTGTAAGCGAGAGGCCAATAAATTTTAGACCAATGGACTATTTTGTTTTCCACTGTGACATCGTCAACAATGTAATGAGCAATGGCAAGCCATCAGATGTCTTAGCCATCAGATGTCTTAGCCACTAGACCAATAAAAGAATCTAACTTTGGAGATATGATAGCATATTACTTTGGAGATAACATGGAAATTCCGTGCAAATCAAGTGTTGGCAAGTTGAATATTCTCCTAACAGATGAAAACAATGACATTATCGACCTTAATGGTTTTGATGTACAATACCAATTGACCTTTACTCACTGCGCCTGATTTTTTACTCATTTTGGCTAAAATCACACTAAACTAAATGGCAGGAATAGGTATGATGGTTGGTTCTGCGCTGGTGAATGGTTTAGCCTTCACCGGTACCAGTTACCTTTTTAAATCACTAGACAAGAATGGCTGTGAGGCTGAAATAAAGAGACATAATTTAGCTCAAGAGCAATTGCAAAGAGCATCCACAGAATGGGATGAGCATAGGAAAAGTACCATTGAATTTGTTAACCTTGAATTAAAGAGAGAACATGAAGCGGCAATTGACTGCAAAAATGCCGACGCCTCACTTTCATTGTACAACAGTTTAAACCCACATAATAAAATTACCGTTCCTAGGCAACCGCAATTGAGCGACTACTACAAGCCCAGCGATGAAATGAAGAATTATGAATACCTTTGGATCATTTTAGGATTGAGCGTCTTGGGTTTTGGGATTTACTATTTCGTTGGAAAGAAGAAGAAAGACTAAGGAAGAAGAAAGACTAAGGAAAAAGAAAGACTAAACGTGAATAAAACCATACGGGTGTTCTAGTCTTATGATTAATTTAGATCCTTTCGTCTTTTTAAGGGCATCTATGTATTTTTGCCTCTGGTCTTTAGGGATAACACTATTTTCTTCTAAGGCATCTTTCATTGCCGATTCATCCTTGTTGAAAAACAGGACTAAAACCCTTATGTTCTCTCTGAAGTTCTTAACAACAGAGTTGTACTTCTGAACGAGTAACCAAACAGTCAGATTGTAGTGCCTACCGGAAAAGGCAAGATTACATAACTCAGACACCTTCTTCTTTGTGTCTCTCAAATTAGCACAGTCGTCAATGATGAATAATGTCTATGATCCTTCGAAGGCCATGGTGGCAAATTGAAGCACAGGGTCTAAATTATTGGCTACAGCAATTGGATTGACAATGAAAACATTCTTGTCTTCGTAAATCCATCTCCTATTGTACGTCTTGTTTCTGAAGTAAGTGGGACAGAAAATGACTATGTTCTGGAACTTATGACGATATTCCTTCTCTAAGAGGTCAAGAGCAAAATGAGTCTTACCGCAATTGGTTACTCCTGAAATCAACATGTTGTGTGGCCCGAAAACTAGTATGTCTTTTGCCTTTATTTAAATGAGTAAAACAGAACAAAAAGACCCAGGCAAAGTCCAGTCGAATCCAGACAACATCGAACAGTCTAACCCGGACAACATCGAACAGTATCTGAGAGATTTGTACTACAATCCTGAAAGTCCTGTGGCTTACAGTTCATTAGGTAAGATATGGAAACAAGTAAGGGAAGATAGTGTTACTGGTAAACCTAGTAGGACTTCGTCCAGAGAGTAAAGCTCGAGTAACAAAATCAGGTACAAGGAAGTAAAAGAATTTCTAGACACACTACCAACTCACCAACTACACAAACCGGCCATTAAGAAATTTACGTTCCGAAAGACAATGGTATCTTACATCGATCAACAATGGCAAGCAGATCTTGTGGACATGCAAAAATTTGAGAAACAGAATAAAGGCAACAGATTCATTTTGACAGTAATTGACTTATTCAGTCGCTATGCTTGGGCTATGGCCGTTAAGAGCAAGAGAGGAGAAGAAATCAGAGATGCATTTAAAGTGATCTTTGAGGAAGATAAATCAACGAAAATCCAATTTGATGAAGGCAATGAGTTCTACAACCAACACTTCAAAAAACTCTTGAGAGAAAACAACATAGAGTGGTTCTCTACATTTTCAAGTAAGAAGGCAGCAGTTGTGGAAAGATACAACAGAACTTTAAAGGATAAAATGTGGAAGTACTTCACCGCAAAGGAAACTGACAAGTGGGTCGATGTCCTAGATGAATTGGTGAGCGGGTACAACAACTCATTTCACTCATCAATAGGAATGAAACCAATTGACATCAGAAAGAGGGAGAATGAAGGAACTGTCTGGTACAACCTTTACGGTCTTCACCTCAAAGAAACATTTGGTGACCCGAAGTACAAGGTTGGCGACAGTGTCAGAATTTCAAAGTACAAGACTATTTTGGACAAAGGCTACTTACCCAATTTCACTGAAGAAGTCTTTCAAATAAGACAGATAGTATTTATTCATCCTATCGTCTACAAACTTGAAGATTACCAAAAGGAAGAAATTCAAGGATATTTCTCTGAGGAGGAATTAAGTTATGTTCCTAATCCTGGCCAAATAGAATACAAGATCGAGAAGATAATGAGGTACAAGACCACTAAAGGTAAAAAATACGGATTAGTGAAGTGGAAAGGTTACAGCGATAAATTCAATGAATGGTTACCAATTTCAGACATAAAAAGTCTAAAAGCCTAAAAAACATAATTTAAAAAGATTTTATCCTTTAAATGGAGAGTCAAATAATAGTGAACAACTATGGTACAGTAAATGTTAATTTAGGAACAGGTAAGGAATGTGTTAAGTGCAATGCATCTAAATTTGAAAGTCAATTTGAAAACAACAGAAGAGGCAAGTTACTGGACTACTGTAAATCATGTGGTACCAAAACAAAGACATGCGGTAAATGTGGAGAAGTGAAATTACTAAGCGATGGTGAATTCGGTAAAGAAGGAAAAAGAGGCGAATGTAGAGCTTGTTTTAATTCATACTACAAAGGTTATCTTGATAAAAATGGTAATAGAGATCAACACAAAGCCAGAGTTGGCCTCAACAGAATAGCCAAAGAAGATGTATCTAAAGAAGAGTGTACTGGTAACTCGGAATTACGTCTAGGTTGTTCCAATGATTTCTTCAGGTATTGGTTAGACTACCAAAGGGGTCTATCACAAATAATTGAAGAGGAGTTGGATCATGTTTTACCAATCAAGGAATTCAAAGATCATCCAGAACTGTGTTACTCTTGGTTTAATATTCGGCCAATGTCTAAAACACAAAACAGGCAGAAGAGTTCCACAGTCGACAGGAGTATTTTCAAAGAGCAATTGGACCGCTCAATTAACTTTATGGTCAATAAGCATAATGAAAACTGGTTTGACTAGCGAGACCAAAACGTGATAAACGAGTGGATAAGGATAACAAACAAGTATTTTTGGGGTAACCCCGAGTTTAACAATATGCTTCTACTTAATTAATTTATGTTTACATTAGATTTTTAATCTGAATAAATGAATAGAACTTGGGGTTACACAAAACGACCACGTAATTGGAAAGAAAGATTAGAACGATTTCATAGAGAATTAGAGGCAGAAGTAGAGTCAAAGTTGGAGCCTGAGCCTGAAACACCTTTAAACCCTGCTGAGCCCGAAAAACCTTTAAACCCTGTTGTGGTCGAAAAACCTTTAAAACCTGCTGAGCCAGAAAAACCTTTAAACCCTGTTGTGGTCGAAAAACCTTTAAAATTTAATGTACTTCAAAAACCTGTAGTGTCTGCAAGATCAACACTAAACACTAGAAATGTCAGAACAACTGATTCTAGTTATTCCCACTAATTAAATGGATGGAGACAACAAGGTTTATCCAAATTTAAGTAATTTAAACTCTGAAATTCATTTAAACTATGAAAGGTCTGAAACATATGTGATGTTAAGAGTTTCTTTGAAAGCGAGATTGAATTTAGAAGAAAGATATTTTCAAAGTACAAAAAAGCATTTAGCGTAATTACTGGCATTAGTCATAGTCTTAATTTTGTAAGCGTTGCGGCTGGCTCAGTTGGTGTGTCTGCACTGGCTGGTGTCATCACAGCACCGATAGGTTTTGCACTTGGTGGAGTGACCATTGGTAGCGCCATTATCTCCTCAGCCCTAAGTTGGAAGAAAAAAGATATCCTGAAGAAAATTGAAAAACATGAGAAGATTGAAATGTTGGCAATTTCAAAACTTAACTCCATCAATGATCTGGTAAGTAAGGCCATGAGTGATTCACACATTTCAACAGATGAGTTTACCTTGATTCTCAAAGAAAAGGAAAAATACATTGCCATGAAAAATGCCATCAGAAAAAAAAACAGAGGGAGGCAAGTTCAGCTGTTGATGTGGAATCGTTAAAGAAGACTTTTTTAGAAGAAGGAAAAAAACAGGCACAAACAGAGATGGTAGCGAAACTGAAGTCACAGTAATTAATCACCATCATTTCGAGCACCGCTCTCCGGTCTCTGTCCATTACCACTACTATTATCCTCAACCATTACCAACCCCTGATTTACTAGTGTCACCATTACTGGTACCACCATTACCAGGACCAGCATTATTGCCATCAGCACCCCCGATGTATGTTGAAAATGTCTGAAAATGTCTGAAAATGTCTGAAAATGTCTGAAAATGTCTGAAAATGTCTGAAAATGTCTGAAAATGTAATTTAATAATTTTTGTTATCCTAAATAGAAATGGTTGATAAAAATGAGAAAATACATTGTTCAACATGTAACAAGGAGATATCATACAGCAATCTTTCAGCACATAGGAAAACCAAAGGTCATCAAAGAATGGAAGGGCATCAAAAAATGAAAGACAATCAAAGAATGAAAGGCCATCAAATGGAGTTAACAAGCCAGTCAGACTCGCATTCACTGTGTTTACCTAACCCTATTCTACTACAAGATACCAAGAAACTTGAATTCGAGGCTAAGGAATTGGCGAGCATAAAGAATGTGAAGGATATCGAAGTGGTAAAAGAATTTGGTAAACCAGTTGTTATCATTCGTTTGAAAATTAGCAAACCGGCAAAACACGTTTTCGAGTACAGAGGTAAACTGGAAGAAATTCTCTTCAAGCTAACTGATTACCATCATAAAATAAGTATTTCAGTTAAAGCTGAATTTGACAGGTCTGGCAAAAAGGCCATCTATCCTATTCAATCTCCAATGGAAAGCATAATTTCAAGAAACCAGACAATTTATGCCCTAACCAGTCAATTGAACTACATAAAGGCCGCGATTGAGGAACGATACTTCGAAGGAAGCGGCCTGAGTTTAAATGAAATCAAGTCGTGCGATCTCACGATATGTTCCTACAAGAAATGTAAAGGCGGTCACTACACTAGTTTACCATTCCGAACTAAAGCTGTCATTAATGTGAAATCAAATGATGAGAAATGTTTTCTGTGGAGTCTTTTGGCTGCAAGATACAAAAATGACAGAAACGTCACTGAAATCTATCCCAATCAAATGGTGCCACCAATGAACGAGGAAAGCTCGATAATGGTGCCACCAATAAAGATCAAATCATTTCCTGTGTGCGTTCAAAAGGATATCCCTAAGATCGAACAAGACAATGATATCAAGATTAATGTGTTCAAGTTAGAGAACGAATGGGCTAAAAGCATTTATGCCGCAAAGCTGGAACCACTCTACCTCTCTAAGAACCATGATGATGATGATGTTATCGATCTGTTGTATTTCAAGGATCATTTCATGTACATAAGAGACATAAATCTATTCTTCAAGACTGACAGAAATAGTGTATTCATCTGTAGGAGATGCATGAATTACTTTAACAAGAAATCTACACTAGAAAGACATAAATTGAAATGTGGACAACACGATTACTGTAAGATCAGTCTTCCTAAACCGAATAGTAAATGGTCACAACTTAAGTTTGAAAAGCACTCATTCAAGAACAGAGTTCCCTTTGTAATCTATGCTGATTTCGAAGCGATAAGCACAACAGTCAATGGTAATACAAATCGGACAGAGTTTAGAGAGAACTCAGAACTCTACTGAAATGCAACATTCCTCTCATCATGACAGACGAAGATTTGGTGAGATACCCACAAGAAACAAACTGTTACTACTGCAATGAATTTTTAGGTGATGACAGAGTTCAAGATCACAATCACTACAATGGAAAATACAGAGGTGCTGCTCACAAAGCTTGCAACTTGAACGAGAAGAAAGCCATGTTCGTTCCAGTATTTTTTCACAATCTCAGTAATTACGATGCTCACCTATTCATCAGAGAATTGATGTCCAGGTAACAAAAGAAACTGAAGCTTCTTGCTAAAAACGCAGAAGAGTACATTTCATTTGAGTTAGGTTGTTTTAAATTTTTAGACTCTTACAGATTCTTACAGTTTGGATTGGACAACATCACCAAATCTATGGAAGATGGTGACTTTAAGATAACAAGGCAGTCTTACCCCAATCCTGACGATTTTAAACTATTGAGGAAGAAAGGATCAGTGCCTTATTCATTTTACACATCACATGAAAGTTACAGTGTTACTCACTTAGAGAAGTCTATGTTCTTTGATGAATTGAAGAATGAAATGGCGGATGATTCAGTTTACCTAAAATCCAAAAACATATGGAATCATTTCAAGATCAGAAATCATGGAGAGTTCATCGACCTGTACCTCAAAACAGATGTTCTTTTGTTAGCTGATTTATTCGAGAAATTCAGGGACGTTAATTTAAAAAATTTCCAGATCGATCCTTGTCACTGCTATTCAGCACCTGGCTTGACCTGGTTAGCCGGATTGAAACACACAGACATAAATCTCGAACTTCTTACAGATAACGATATCCTACTTACTTTTGAAAAGGCAATAAGAGGTGGAATTTCAGGTGTGATGGGAACAAGACATGCCAAGGCAGATGAACACCATAAACTACTCTACATAGACGCAAATAATCTCTATGGTTGGGCAATGATGGAAAGTCAGCCTTACGGCAGTTTTCAAATGTTTGACGATACCATGATCAAAGCAAACATAACTTATCAGACGATCATGTCAATTCCTAAAGACAGTAAAGTAGGATATCTTTTCGAAGTAGATTTGGCTTATCCAGAGGAAATCAAGTTCAAGTCAAAGAACTTTCCATTCTGTCCAGAATCTCTTTTCATAGACGACGACGAATTAAGCCCTTACCAGAAAGAGTTACTTGGTGACGAGAAGAGGTCAAGGGTAGAAAAATTGATCCTCACACAGAAGGACAAGACCAACTACATCGTGCATTACAGACTTTTACAGTTTTACTTAAAGCAAGGAATGACACTAAAAAAGGTCCATTCTTTCATCAGTTTCAAACAATCAAAGTGGTTGAAATCATACATCGACTTCAACACTAAAGAGGATGGCTTCTACTACTGATTTCGAGAAAGATTACTTCAAACTGATGAACAATGCTTTCTACGGAAAGACATGTGAAAACGTAAGGAACAGGGTAGAAATTGAACTGGTGACAGATGGGGAAAGTGCTAAGAACTTCATGGCAAGTCCCAGGTTTTCATCGATTAACATCTTTGACGAAAGTAGCGTGGCAATTTGCATGAGGAAAACATCAATAAAGTTTAACAAGCCAATCTACATAGGAGCTGCAGTACTGGAGTTGTCCAAGCTGCTGATGTATGAATTTTACTACAACATACTTCAACCTTACTTTGGTGAGAAAAACCTAGAACTTCTTTATTTGGACACGGATTCTGTCGTTTTAAAGATCAAAACAGACGATTTAACAGCAGACCTCAAAGGGTTAAAGGATCACTTCAACTTCAGTAATTACCAAAAGGATCACCCTCTTTACGACACTAGCAAGAAGAAAGTTCCAGGCTACTTTAAGGATGAACTTGGAGGAGACGAAATGATAGAATTTATTGCCTTGAGGAGTAAGATGTATGCGTACAGAACCAAGACTATGTCTGGAGAGCAAGGCTCGACTAAAAATTCAGAAATAAAGAAATTGAAGGGAATCGCTAGTAATGTAGTGAAGAAGTCTATTAAATTTGATGACTACGTTGATTGTCTTGAAAACACTAAGACTTTTAATCATAAAATGCGTCATCTGAGGTCAGAAAAGCATCAAATGTATCTGGAAGAGATTGACAAGAAAAGCTTAAGTCCTTTCGATGATAAGCGTTTCATCTTAGAGGATGGCATCTCTACATTGCCTTTCGGTATGTTCTATGAAAAATACATTGATTACGGTGATTTAATTAATGTTTAACCTTAATGAATGTTTAACTAATTAAATAGAAATGGACTTCATAATTTTTTAGAATGAATGCGATGAAGCCATATTTGAGCTTAACTTAACAGACCCATTGAACATAAAATCGATCACTTTAAAATCAATTTCATTCTTTAACTCTTGGTACACTGGTGATTTTCTAACTGGGTATGGTGACATATTAATGAATATTTACTTCAAAATTAAAACCATAAATACTACCAAGATAATGCATGATAGACATTACAGTTTAGCAGACTTCTGTAGTTCTATTCAAAGAACATTTCTAAAGAGAGGAATCAATCATGTTAATTTCTACTGCAACAAAAGCAATTACCTAATAATTGAACTAACGGAAGATAAGGTATTCAGATTAAGGGAAGAAGATGAAGGGTCCCAAATGGATTATCGAGTGTGGAATACAAATTTAGGTTTCAAACAAACAAAATTTGAACAAAAAGGAAAATACTACTCCACCAAGCCACTTAACTTTTACAGAAAAGAACTATTCTTAAGATCAAATTTGGTTGACAAAGCTAAGACCCTCTACAACAATAAACCTTCTGACATTTTATGTATCGTTCCTGTTGAAGATGGTGATCATGTACAATACCAGAGATATGAACTCAATTGTCAGAAAATAGTGAACAAAAAATGTACAAATCAAGACAAATTTGAAATCACTGATGAGAATGGTAAAATAGTTAATTTCAGAGGGAGCTCAGTTACTTTAAATTTTTCACTTGAAACTAAGAATAGTGTGTTTGAGTAATTCTACTCCAATAAACTAAGATTACATGTTTTAGGAGTTGTGTAACAGTTATCTTTCCCTTCTGGTTTACTACCTTTTAATTTGCTTACTTCTGGTTTACTACCCTCTTGTACTTTCTTGTTAGTTTTAATCTTAGGATAGCAGTAAATGATGACTGCAAAACCAAATGCAGCTAAAATGACATACAGTGTTGTACTCCTGGAACTTCCAGTATTTTCAGGCTTATCGAGCTCTGGTTGATTATGAATGCTATGATTTGAACTTTGTTCGGGTTCATCGTCTTTACTGGGTTCATCTTCTTTCCTGGGTTCATCGTCTTTCCCAGTAAACCTCTCCTTTTTTGACTTCTTGAATTCCTGAGATCTTTTACCTAATTCTCGAGACCATGCAATTTGTTTTTTCTGATCTTTCTCTCTTAATGGGCTTTTCACTGTCCGTCACTCGAGCTATGCTCTCGGTCTCTGCTCTCTGGACTTTGTCCTGATCCACTTCCATTTAATCTTATGAAATTTTCATGTTCACTAGCAGATTTTGTTTCTTGACAATGTCCTAAAGTGATCAGTGTTGATGAGGCAAGAGCAGTTTGTGCACCCATTCTCAAACTCAACCATCCTAACCATCTGTCCAATTCATTGGTAACAATGTAATCATTTCTTAGGTCTTCATACAGCTGGTCTTCGTCATCAACAGGCAAGAAAAACTTTGTTAATTTAGTGTAAGTTTTTAAGACTGTCTTACCCAATGAATCGTTAAGTCTGGCAGCCATCTTTGTCTGGTAAATTCTATGGTGTTTCAATACTTCCTTCTCATTCATTGCGTCTAAGTCATTAAATGTAAACTGTTTATTTAGGAAATCCTTGCTTTTACCTGTTGCCACCAGAACTTCGAGGTCTTGTTTAGCTTTAAAGGCCATATATCAAGGTTTTTTGCCATTTTCTGCTGTAAGACGATTTCAAAAGTGTACCTAACACTTTATACAATACAGAAAACCAAATGCAATTAGCTCCATCCATTTTGAAGATATAGCCAATTATGTGTTTGACAACTTGATTACCTAATCAGGCTAGCAACTGGCTTCTTAGAGCCAGGCGGCGGGTTCAGCAAAAGTTGTGATGTAGATCAGGTTATCTGTACATGTCATGCAATCATAAAAGCAGGAGGGCCTTAATTAATTATGCACACCTGGAAGTAATGTGTTTCATTCACTATGGTGTATTGTGTGGCTCCGAATTGTGTCAAGGATAGCACAAAGAACAATCGAATGACGGATGGGACCCATTTTCATGAATTTCCAAAGCCAGTTGAACAAGAGAGGAGGAAGCTGTGGATTCGGAAGTGCAAACGTTTGGAGTGTTGGAAGCCTGGGCCTTCGGCCAATCTTTGCAGTGATCACTTTATCGATACGGATTATCACATGAAGCTGGATATCTGCATCCAACTGAATATTAAATGCCACTTGTTAAAAACAGCTGTTCCAACCATGTCAATTGCATTTAATGCCCGAGGCTGCTGAGGTCGGTTGTTATACATAATGTGTAGGCCCTATTGGGGCCTGTGATACCGCATAGTGTCTTCTTGTGTTCCAGCCATAGCAAGGTGACAGCGACACAGGTCAGTGTCAGTGACAGCCACTGTCAATGACAGATTATTGTCATCTGACATCTAGGCCTATCTAACGTTGCATGGCATTATATCGTCACGTCAAGATGATTGTGCATAATACCGTCACTTTTCAATAGTAGTTCAGCGTCATGACATAACTGGCGATACAACACTGACGAGGCGAAACAATATTGTGCAACATTAGTCTGTTCAAAAATCATACATGTTATGCATCTGCAACCGTCTATCAATGTCTTCTTTGCTATATCGGCAGGTCTGCCATGCAAATTGATTAACCACAAATTCTAATCACTTTCGTCCGAATGATCACTCTCATTATGATCTAGTGATATTAATGGCTCGAACATGTACGGCTCAACGTTTAAATATCCTTCTGTATCGACCAAAACATCCTCAAATTCACTGCTCTCACTCTCTGAACTGTATGCGGAAGCCATCTTGCTTTGTTCTGACTGACCTGATCTACGTCATCAAAAAATCCCTAGCGGCCACATGTGGAACTAATCTAAAGTTGTGTGTGGTGGGAAATTCAAATAGTTTAAAATTGAAAATTGAAATAACTAAATAATGACTTTATTATTAGAATTTTTTTAATGTCTGGGATCTTGTTTTTTTAACCCTCAACATATTTCATGAGTATCAAGCATGTTTTCAAACCTTGATATATGGCCTTTAAGGCCATTTTCAGTTAAATTAGCTTTAGGGCCACTATCAGTTAAATTTTGTTGACAATTAGTGTTAACTAGACCTTGACTAGTGTTAACTAGACCTTGACTAGAACTTACTAAATTTGAACTACTTAACGCCTTGTTAGAAGCTTGTTGCTTTGTAGTGTAATTCCGTTGGTAATTAGCAGTGTTATGTTGAAAGTTAGCTGCATTCTGTTGGTAATTAGTTGCAATGGGATTAGCTAGATTTGAACTAGAATTAACTGAATTTAAACTAGAATTAACTGGAGTCGCTCCATTAACTGGGATTACTCCGATTTGTTTCATTTGTTGTTCAATTATCGTTGATGTCTGATTATTCATTTATTTGAACGGAAAATCCCTTCCAGACAAAGTCCTACTTACCAGAAAGAGGATATCTAGATCCTGGACAGAATTGCAAGTTCTAGACTACATGGTAAAGGGTAACATTTACTGGTATCTTGCACCTCTAATGCCTTCAATAAAATTTCACTTTGTTTATCGATTGCTTGTTCATTTTCATATTCAAGCCTGTAATTTTTGAAAAAAATACTTCCTAAGAAACCAGACCATAGAGAGTTCAAATCATCCAGTCGGGCCTTATCAGTTGGATTCGGTTTCAATACTACATAATCAATTTTCAATGCTTTAAATGCTTGGTGTAAAAACAGCTTGTAATTTATGTTAATTTTAACTCCCCTGTAATGAAGATATTTGAGGAATGCCAAGAAAACCATTCTTAGATCTGTGAAATTTTCTTTGGTCAACTGAGGTTTACCAATTGCTATGTTAATGAATTCAATTTCTAAATAAGTGTCACACTCTAGACCAGGTAAGGCATCATTGGGTTTGAGTTTAACAATACCAAATCGCAAGGCATTCAGGACTGTTTTTTCATGGCTGGCCGCACAGAGCCATTTTCTTGGACTTGAGAAGTAAACCTTAATCCTATTTTCAACAAAATGTTTCAAATCATTTACCAATAAATCTGACAGACGTGTCTGGTCAAGGTTTATGATGATGTGGTCAAAGTAACGTGTTTTGTTCTCAATAGTGATTTCTGGATTCTTAAAGTCATCACTGTATGTGGTCGAATTGCAATTCCTGCAGTATGTGTAGAGTTGCTTGGCCGGTCTGTCAAAATTCAGTTTTTTCTGGCATTCAAAAAGTGTCCATCGTTTGCAGTTATGGCACAATTGAGCATCACTTCCTGTGAATGTATCATACTGTTTCATAGGTGTTACCTGAGTAATAGGTGTTACTGTAAGATCGAGCTCTGCTCTGTGCACTTTGTCTGGATCTTCTTCAGAGACTGTCATTAATGGTTCAACCCTTGGTCTAATGTAACCATTTTGTTTCATAAGTTTCATTGGATTGAAATACTGCATTTTACTAAAATACTTCTCTAAAGAAACATAACTGTACATTCTTTCACTCATGATTTAGAATAAAAAAAATCATTAAGTAGTAAACTTGCTTTTATTCTTGTGACATTTCGAGCACTTGACCAGTAGATATCTGTGTCCATTTGAAGTAATGTGATGAGTTAACTTACCCGAATTACCTGTAATTTCCTTACATCTAAGGCAGTAAATCTTTTTCATATTTAATTAGCAGAGACAATAAGTAAGTAATAGGGAACCTTGTCGTTTTATCCATGTTACGTATTTTGGTAAGTTTGGTAGGTTTTGGGAAAAACCCAAAGACCCCTCTGTGTTTACAGAAATTATCCATGTTGGGTTTTTGGTAGTGTTTGTGGTGTAAAACATAGTTTTCTTGCCAAATTTACATGAATAATGATGACAACGAAGTTTTTTGCCCAAGGTTTCAGGATTAGTCGTAGATAGTCGTACATGAGGTTCCCTATTACTATTCTCCTCTGGGTGGGGGCACTCTTGATAGGTCTATTGCATACCATGTCATCCAGTTCTACCAGGCCTGCCCCTCAGAGGAGACTATTGTTATATTTATAGAGTGTCTGAAGGTCGCCATGCTATATTCCATCGAGCGAGTGTCTCCTACGAAAGATTGTTAGAACATCCACGTGATGATCAGCAGTTGAACCAGAACACAGATATGTCTTTTATACGTTTATTTCTCCATTACGTGTTACATCGTCTGGGGTATGCCAGCTGGCATACAGAGGATAAATGTTTCAGTACTTGATTTACGACATGGCTAAAGGTTCAAGAAAACGAACCCCTGACTTGGGGAACTCTGAAGGATAGCACAGAAAATCAACGAGTTGTTACCATCCGCTTGTGTCCCAGGCAAGTGATTTTTAGAAGCCCCGCACCTCAAAAGTGGGGCGTCACCACGTGACCAAGCTACTCTGTGATTGGTGGATTATGAAAGAAAGTAGTCCCTGGCCAATCACAAGGCAAACTATTAATTGATTAAATTATGATTGAATGGATGGTGCACTTGCGTTATCATAGAAACGACCTCAATGGCCTCAATGAAAAAAGGTTCAAGAATAACAAGAAAAAGGCGGGAGATCACTAAGTGCAAAGTTGGTAAATACACATTAGAGAGGTTACGCAAATTTGTAAGATGTAGACCAGATAACTATTATACAACACTATCCCTGTAACTGTAATATCGACCAGGGACATCTTCTAGAAGTATTCTCCGTTTGGTTGGGGCACCCTTGATATGTCTATTGCATGCCATCTCAAACCAGGATGGATTTTTGTACTGCGAAGTCAATCAGGCACATTAGGAAGGATTTCCTTAACCTTATAGTAGACCAGCTTTAGTAGCCGCCAGGCCATGTCCATGCGAGACGTCTCGAGGATTCTCCTTGTCCTTGTAAGGCCATCCCGATCTACCAGGGACAAGCTTATGCCCGGGAGATATGCGTGTTTCGTCTCTCTCTGAAACATACACCCCATCCTGTTTCTGTGGGGACTATTGAGACGCTGCTTTAGTCGAGCAGTCTAGACAGCCTAATGCGTACGCTTTATACCTGAAAACAAGGGGCCTTTGATAATGGCCCCCTTTCCTCAAAATGAATGCTATTTCAGTATTAAGTGCAGGCGACCCGCAACCGGCTTTAACCCGCAGACAGAGTATATTATTATACATCTAGGCCTAAGCCTAGGCCTTTTTAGCCAGCAATTGATCGAGGATGAGAAGATGGATAATGTCTTCTGTGTCCGCGGGTTATAGCCGGTGCTAGGTATGTCACTGCACATAGGCATATTACAGGTAAAACCAGGTATTATACCGGTAGGCTTACTAGTTTAGGCTGCCGTGTACGCGGGTTTTAGCCGTTTGCGGGTCGCCTGTAAAAATACCTGTTTTTATACCTATAAAATAGGTACGGGTAAACTAGGTACGGGTAAAATAGGTACAAGGTAAAATAGGTACGGGTAAAATAGGTACATAAAAAGAGAAACTAGGTAAAATAGGTACAATCACAAAATTTTATCTGAGTTTCCTGATCCAAAAATGTCATGCTCATACATAATGTGGTATGAAAGATTGGTGTCCTAGTGTACCAAAATGAAACCGATAGTCGCAAAGGACATGTAAACCTTTGATAAAAGGCAGGGCAAGGTGTCGTGTTGTATATACTAAGATGAGACCACAGACTAACAAAGGACATATAATATCATAGACAGAACCAAGGTGTCCTGTTGCACCACGATGACACAGTAGTCGCAAAGCTTGGGCATGTCACAACCTTTAATATCATAGCCAGAACCAATGTGTCCTGTGGGAGGGGGGGGGGGGGTAGGCCTACCAAGATGAGACAGATAGTCGCAAAGGGCAGCCACAACCTATAATATCCATAGACAGGACCAATGTGTCATGCTGTACCAAGATGAGACAGATAGTCGCAAAGGGCAGCCACAACCTATAATATCATAGACAGAACCAATGTGTCCTGTGGGGGGGGGGGGGGCTAGGCCTATCAAGATGAGACAGATCGCAAAGAACAACATACTGCTGCTGTGCTGCTGACAGTGTCCTACATAGACAAGACCAAGGTGTCCTTACTAAGATGCAGATAGTCGTAAAAAGGGCAGTCACAACCAACCTACTAGAGCGAATTCAACGAAGAGAAAAGCGATTTTTTTTGTCACCAATGAATACAGAGACCGAAGACCAGGATCTGTCACCCGCAAACTCCAAACCCTTCAGTGGGATACACTCAAAGAGAGGAGAAGGAAGGCATCATTACAGTGCTTTACAATATCCGGCACAGCCTCGTGGACTTCGTCGCCCCAGACTCCATCACCATGGGCGACCCGAGGACCCGAGGCCTGGACAGATACCACCCAGCAAGAGGCATCATCCTTCTTCCACAGAACGATCAGAAGCTGGAACACCCTCCCAGAAGCGACAACATCTGCCAAGACCCCTAGCCTCAAGCTCCGCGTAGGCCACAACTATTTTAACCACCATATTTTATCGTTTTAATCGCACCGACCAAGATTTTATAAACGGCTGTGCACCGTCTGCGTAATGAGCAACTACATGTACTTCATGGTTAATAACGCGCAAACTGCGCCCTACCATTTAGGCCTACCGGAAGATGATGATTATGATGATGCGGATAATGATAATAATAATATTAGGCAGGACCAAATTTGGTGTCCTCTAGCTAGTAGCCTAGCCTATCAGGATAGTCGCTGGAGACAAGTCACAACCCATAGTTCGGAGAGATGAGACAATTAACAGTGAGGATTGTCACAACCTTTAGGCCTATATACTTCACAAGGCAGGGGATGTAGGCCTAGTGTTTCACCCAGCTGGGGTCTTATTCCGAGAGTAGGCCTAAAGATGAGACAACAGTCGCCGAGGACATGTCACGATACAACCTATCTCTCTAAGAGTCCCCCCCCCCCCGTCCTACCCGCCTGCTGCATTGCTATATCCCATCCAACTTCGGTAGTGCTCGGCAATTTTGATACGAACATCTACGAATGAAGCCTGGACTTCCTTATGTCTAATTGGGGTTGCCTTGGTGAGGAGCGCGGGAAGGAGTAAATTGGGAATAGGGCACACACAGCGTGTGTGTACATCAACAGACTGTATGTGCACACACGTATGCACGTACAGTAGTAGGCCTACACAAGTCATGGATTAATTAATTTTGATTAATTTTGTCTTTGAATAATGGTCAATTAGTGCTAAAATTGGGATTATGGACCAAACAACTCCCTAGCTCTCATGACAATCTTACAAGCTTGTTACAATTCAATTCAATTGCAATTTATTTCATCTTGTTAATGCCCATGGGAATAGAAGACATGCAATGCTACAAAGCAGTGAAAGGTATATACAAATTAATAGGGGTACATATCATAAATATAAGCAGCAATGCGAACAAAGGCAGGGGTGGAAATACAGGTTAAGAGATATTTGAATTTGTCGATGTCGGGTAGATTTACAAAGCTTGTATCAACTGTAGAAATATATTTAAACATTGCTTCCCGAGTGACGGAGTGCTGTGTGCAAACAATTTATTGTCCAGAGGTCTTCTCTCATGTCAGGGTGCTGCCTCTCATGTTTGACTCAGATCATTACCCCATCATTGCTGACATGAACTTCCGTCCAGCCCGTAGGCCGGGTACTCAACGTACGGTTCTTGACTTTAAAAATGCGGACTTTCAAGGACTCCAGACATATTTTAGGGACGTGTTTAGCAATGTTTCGCCTTTTGCCCACCGTCATTCAACGTCGAGTCTATGTGGTGTGACTGGTACTCCATCTTTAATGTTGGCATTGAGAAATTCATTCCGAAACGACAAGTGAAGGACACTAACAGGCCCATATGGATTGATGCTGAGGTTAAACACCTTTCAAACCAGGTGAAATCAGCTCGTAGAAAAGCCAAGTCGGATAGCAGACCGCAGTCGTGGGCTAAATTTAAATCCTTACGCAATCGTTTACGTAATTTGACCAGGGACAAATACAGGTCTCATGTGAAAGGTCTTGGCGAGGTTGTCAAAGCAAATCCAAGGAAATTGTGGTCCTTTTATCATGGTAAAACAAAGTCTAAAAGCGTCCCGGACACTGTCACTTTCAAAGAGCAGCACGTTTCAGACGGGACATCTAAAGCAGAGGTTTTCTGCGAACATTTTTCTTCATTATTTTCTGATCAGCGTGCTCAACCTTTGCCTGAGATATCCATTGTTAAAAATGACAGTCTTGAATGCTTGAACTTTTCTGATGATGATGTTCGCAGAGTTCTCACAAATCTAGATGCCTCCAAAGCGGTTGGCTCGGACGGTATCTCACCTAGGGTTCTGAAACATTTCGCCGACGCTTTGTGTAGTTCTCTTGCAAGTGTTTTTAACAAGTCTATGAAGTACGGGGCACTTCCCAATTGCTGGAAGATTGCAAATGTGGTTCCAGTATTCAAGAAGCACGACAAAGAATGTGTTGAAAACTATAAGGGGATTTCTCTCCTTTCATGCGTGTCTAAGGTTATGGAATGATGCATCAGTAACCAGGTTTATCCTTTGGTGGAGAGCATGTTGTCTCCCTCTCAACATGGGTTTGTTAAGGGTCGCTCAACTGCTACACAGCTTGTCCAATTTTTAGATAAAGTTGGTAAAACACTGGACGATGGCGGCCAGATGGATGTGTTATACCTGGACTTCTCCCGCGCTTTTGACTCTGTCCCCCACGTGTTATTATGTCACAAATTGCAAACTTTTGGCTTTAATGGCCGCTTATTGGCATGGTTCAAGGACTATCTGCAGGGCCGGTCCCAAAGAGTGGTTCTTGATGGTTTTGCCTCGCCCTTGAAACCGGTTTTATCGGGGGTACCTCAGGGTTCCATTTTAGGTCCTCTGCTTTTTTCATTAAATGTCAACGATTTGCCCGAGGCAGTTAGTGATAGGACTGGCTCGGAGCTTTACGCGGACGACGCCAAGTGTTACAGGGTAATTGAGAACTTGTTTGATTGTCTGTCTTTACAGGATGACTTGGATGCCCTTAGGGCATGGAGTAGCAAGTGGGGTCTCTCCTTTAACACTCTGAAATGTCAAATTATAAGTTTCACGAGACGCCTCCATCCAATCAAGTTTCATTACAATTTAGGCGGTTGCGTGTTGGAGAGGGCAAACCAGGTAAAAGACCTGGGGGTATTATTGCAAAATGACTTGTCGTGGAATAAACATGTTGACTTTGTTTCGCACAGTGCAAACAAACACTGGCACGTTATTAGAAGGATAACTGGTAATTGTAAGCACAAGGATGCGTTAAAGACATTGTATTCAAGTGTTGTCAGGAGTCGAGTCGAGTACTGTTCAGTGGCTTGGAGTGGTCTCTCCAAACGGAATCTTTCTGTTTTGGAGAATGTTCAGCGCCGGGCCACAAGACACATCTCGGATCGTGATCTATCTTATGCTGAACGAATGTCAGGGCTTGGACTTTTACCTCTGGCCTTTCGCCATGAAATTTTAGATCTACTCTTTATACACAATTGTTTTACACAGAAGTTTTCAGTGCCTGTCGATGAGTACGTCAATTTTACAACTCGTAGGGGCGACCCCATGGTTTTAAAACAAACACGGTGCAGGACCGAGTCGTTTTTTACTTCTTTTTTTAATCGGATAGTAGGCACCTGGAATGCGCTACCAATCGCAGCTCGGTGCCAAAGTCGCCACGCATGTTTTAAAACTAATGTTATTGATTTTTATTGTAAGAAGCTTGGTGGTTTTACCGTCGACAATACATGCTCTTGGGTCACTGCCTGCAGATGTCCCCTCTGTAGGCAGTGCTAGTACACTACATTTTATGCCATATTTATTTTTCTTCTGTAGTTTATTTATACTTTGTGGAGCTGGCTCACATAGGACATTTCCTGTGCCAACACCACTCTGTACATGTTTCTGTCGTCACTATTATTGTATACGTGGATGTACATGTACAGTAAAATTTCAATAAATAAATAAAATAAATAAAAATAAAAAAAAAACAATTAAAAAATTATATTCATCTTCCTATGAATCTTCCTATGAATCTCGCTTGATTTGGCGTAATCAGCCCTAAATAACCAAAGCTAATAAACAATTGCATAATTTATTTTAGTGTAGAGTTTATGCCATCTAGATCAATTTTCTGTATATTTTATTCACGCGAGAAAAGACGGATCGCAAGTGCACATGCACCAGTGGAATCTAGGTAAAAAAGCAACGGAAAAAAAGACAACGGAGAAAACGCCCGGTCAAAAAGACAACGGTAAAAAAGACAACGGGTAAAAAAGACAACAGGTAAAAAAGACAACGGAAAAAAAGACAACGGGTAAAAAAAGCAACGGAAAAAATAATATTATAATAACTTCTAATTCGACCCTATAAATTGATTCAGAAATTTTTCATAGTCGCCGCAGGTCAGAGTTGTTGTCAAGTCTACTGTCACGGTGAAACTGTAAAGGCTTGCTTCCACTACAGCTGAAGCGAAATTTCAAATTATGAAAAAATAGCAAACTGGAGTGGCAAACCACCGAAAAAAGTGCTCAAAAGTAGTGTAAACAGGCCTTTACTGTCAGGAATAAGCAGAATTCATATTCCGACGCGTGACTGCCCCAATCAAAGACATGTTGTTGACAATTTGCTGATCCATCCCTTCATTTTGTCAGAGGAGTACAGACCAACTCAGGCGCATCTCTCCAACCAAAATGCTGTTCGACCAAGGACGGGCCTACACTCGCCAAATAGAGCGATGATACAAAATATTGAGTTGAGAGCTGAGCGTCAACTTGGACATTATTATCTCTCAAATCATATTGGGCAATTTTAAAGCAAACTTGTACATGTACAATGTAGAAGGAAACCGCCCACTCTATGACATAAAGTGCCGGACAGACCGGGAATTGGACACGGGACCTCGGAGGTGTGGTGACAGGTGCTGATGTTTCCACTGCACAGCCAGTGTAAAAGTAAAAAGTGTCCCCCCTAGAAAAAGTGTCCGGGCCTATTGTATTCTGACAGATTATGGCATATGGTTCTATAGAGGCAATGACCGTCAATAGCTCAGCGCATAATAGAATCCTTTGTTCCCGGACATTTTATCCTAGGACATTTTAAACTTCTACACCGGCACTCCGACAGCCCTATCATGCCTAGAGCCCTAGAGCGATGATGTTCCTCCCTTTGACGCTTTGTTGGCTAATAAGATGGAACCCTTCCTCTGGAAATGAGGCAATACTGAATACTAGTAAATCAGTACAACTAATTTGGCTGTATTGTGGAAGTTAATTGGGTCCTCTTTGATAGTAGTCATCTTTTTTACCTGTTGTCTTTTTTACCTAGATGGTTGTCTTTTTTTCCGTTGCTTTTTTTTACCCGTTGTCTTTTTTACCGTTGCTTTTTTTACCTGTTGTCTTTTTTTCCGTTGCCTTTTTTACCATTGCCTTTTTTACCTGTTGTCTTTTTTACCGGGCTTTTTTTTCCGTTGTCTTTTTGTCCGTTGCTTTTTTTACCGTATACCGTTGACCAAGCGGTAGCGCATTTTAGAGAACCCACTGCGGTCATAGGCTTTCATACTTTCAAAGATGCAGTTTCAAAGTTGAGTTGGTGTCTTTCAGAGTTGAAACTGTTTCAGAGTTGATCCGTAGCAGACGTTGGCCTATCAAGGGCGGAGTGCCCCAACCCAAAGGAGAATCCTTGTAGAAGATGTCCCTCGTCGATATTACAGTTACAGGGATAGTCTCCTCTGAGGGGGTAGGCCAAAGGAGAACCCTTCTAGAAGATGTCCATGTTCGTCATTGCAGTTGCATAGATTGTCTCCTCTATGGGGGCAGGCCTGGTAGAACCCACACCGTGGATGACATGGCATGCAGTAGGCCTATCAAGGGCGGAGTGCCCAAACCCAAAGGAGAATCCTTCTAGAAGATGTCCCTGTTCGTCATTGCAGTTGCATAGATTGTCTCCTCTGAGGGGGTAGGCCTGGTAGAACCTATCCTGGTTGAGATGGCATGCAGTAGACCTATCAAGAGCAGTGCCTCATCCCAAGAGAGAATCCAGACGGAGGAAAGATCAGATGACAATGACCTAATATGTCCATAACATCTCTGAAGCAAGGCCTATACTTCATGACTTTGCCAGGCCAATATATATGTACTACATGCACATGTACATTGTATCTTTTGTCCAGGCTTCAGAATTATGTATGTCTGAAGTCTAGCTTGTGTCTGCATGCGATTTGATATCATATTTACGAAATTCGGTTGATTTGTCGTGAAACCAGTAGCGCATTTTAGAGACCCCACAGGCTAACTAATCATCAAACGAAACCAAGGTGATCATTAATAAAATTATTCCAACCACAGGTAGCATCGTTGTCGAACAAACCGTCCCGGGTATACCACAATCTCCACTCAACCCTACCCGGGTGATCCGGTATAACGCAACCTCCTAACAACATATCACGGACCAGCCCGGTATAATGCAAACTTCATCCAACCCTACCCGGGCCGCTACGTGGCGCCCCGGTACAACGCAATCTCCCGACAACCTATCACGGAGCGGCCCGGTATGACACAAACTCCATCCAACCCTTCCCGGGCCGCTACGTAGCGCCCCGGGACAATGCTATATCCAAACAATCTGTCCTGGGGCGCTACGTAGCGACCCGGGTCACTATCTAGGCCTATTTTACTGCTGGGGTAATTAGCGCTGTCTATCAATGTGCACCGGGCCTAGAAATTCTTTGTAATTACGACCATTGTCATGGAGTTTTATCTTATTTTGTACCGGGAGTCGACCTTATGGACTGTAAGAGCCGTGGTGATGGACTTTTGTTCCACTTTGACCGTGGGTCGCAGATCATTTGATAGGGGCAGTACCGGTGTAACATCTGTGGTTGTTCCCCATGTTTCAGTGTTTCCAAACAATAGGCAGCTAGAGAGACCATGCCTTTTCAATAGGGGGGATACACAGAAATACTCGTCAATCTATTTTTGAGCGTTCCCAAACAATGAGGGGAAACACTCAAAAACAGAAACACTCAAAAACATTACACCGGTATTGGTGTTGGTAGACATATGACGAATCCCAGAAATAATAAATCCCAATCCATTTAATAGTCTGGTCTGTACATGTAACAAATAAAGCAATCTAAAAGGGAATAATGCTCATTTCAGTTCTGAAACCAGGAGGCAACACGACAATAGTTTTCAAGAAAAAACGCACATTTTAATTGTCACTGTCCGAGACCACGGCTGATCGATTGGATTTTTTTCATGAGAAATGCACTTTGAATAGTTTTCGAGAGAAACCCATTTTTTAAATGTCACTTCTGATAGCCACGCTTATTTTCAAATTTAGGATAGGTTCTACGCAACATCTAGAAATTTTGTGAAAGATTTAAAATGGACTAGCATGCTCCTATCATCTCCAAATGTTTTATTGAGAAAACTCAACTCACTTGTTTTATATCACCCCCATTGAACTGATCCATTTTCAAATTGGGGATGGGTGACGCAACGTCTAAAATTGTGTCTCATATTTTACGATCGAATATTATGCTCCTATATGCCTGCCTAGCTATCGGCCAAATTATCCCAGACCACCTTGCTGATTAAGGGGAAGTAAGGGGTAAGATCATGGACAAGCCTATCGGCGTCTGATTCACAATGTGGTTTGTGAGGAGTGTCATAGTCGTCAACAGTGTAGCTTACGTATTTCGAAGACCAGTGGAATTGGCGGCGTCAAATTATTAGTGAAATTTATAATTTACAAATTACAAATTACAAATCGTTTATTGAAACCGTGTAAAAAGTTACATTTTACATAAGATGAAAGTACAATGACCATAAGCATGATGAACTAAATAACTGGTGTGACATTGTTGTGGATTTGGTTTTGTGCAGCTGGAGGAGTGGACAATGTCACAACCAGGGTTCCTACATTATGTACAGTGGAACCTCCGTTAGTAGACACCTCTCTATTAAAGACAACCTTTCCAATAAGGACACTGGTTTTGGTCCCAAATTGGTTGTTTCCATTCAATTTTGACTTCTCTAATCAGTCTTTGGGTGTTCCGAATGCTTGACACATTTCGAACATGTTTTGGTTGGAAACAACCCTACAGTCTTACACTTATGGCTGAATGAATGACAGTGCATTTTCGTGTAAGCTCGGTGACGAAATGCTGCGACACTATTCGTCACCAACATGCTTGATGGGTGGTGCCATCTGCACAAAGGACGATGAATTAAATAACTGATGTGACATTGTCGCTGCATTTGCAGGTGTCCACATCGAGGAGTAGATGATGTCACTACATGTACCAGGGTTTGTACTTTCATATAGAGTGGACCTACTTTTTGTGGACACCTTTCTATTGAGGACAACCTCTTTAATAAGGACAGTAGTTTTTGGTTCCAAATTGGTTGTTTCCATTCAACTCGACTTCTCAGTTTAGGACACCTCTCTGTTAAAACAGCACTTTTCAGTCCCTGGGGCATTTCTGGAAATTTCATGCTATAGAGCAATTGGTTCAGCTAAGTGACAAGAACAGTACTATAAGACGGTTTTAAAAAGTTGAAAATTATTTATTTAAATGACATATGAATGGTTCAGCAGTAATTGGCAGTGTGCATTATGTAATGAAATATGATTTACATAATATAACATTTTTGTGACAAATAGTACAGATGATGGATAAATCGATACAGTGGATAGCTGTTAGAATATGCAATACATGCAATAGCATTTGTTTTTATTGAGATTTTGCGAGAACCAAGTGGTATTTTGACAAGATAATAGAAAGCCAATAACACTACAAGAACATGACTTCAACATGACGTCACAGCAAAACCAGGTACATGTCGCACAGAAGATGAGCCTAAATGACACCAGGAGATAATGGAAGAAATTGATGTGCTCATATTTTACAAAAGGCAGACAATAGATAAATGAACAAACAGTCCGTCTCAACCTGCCAAGCTCAGAGCGACATGCGCCTGGTTTTGCTGTGACGGGTCACATATACAAAGTTTACATAAAACAAGATTTGTATGTTTATTTAGGAGGAGTACAAAAGTTGTATATAAAATGCCGACTTCATAATGATTTATAGGACACAAAATTTGACATGACAGCATTTTATAAAATATGAATAATCTATAATGAGAATAGTTTTGTAGCACCAATGATTTGAAAATACTGAATTTATTTATTGCATGAATAGAACACAAAAAACAGGATGATTACATGATTGTCACATGCGTGAAATATATTGTCATGGATGGGCATTGGGAACGAAAAGAATTGCTGTTATCAGCTGCATTGGTAGCGATTGCTTTAGCTGATTTTCAGAAACTGACAGGAGTGAGAATGTTGATATAGTGTTGAAAAAATATTTTTATAACATACATTGCATTCAAATAACACTAAGAAGTAGACGAGTACTAATTTCGCACACTTGAAAATATATGGACATTGACTGTCACTGGTAGTGGTAGTAGAGTAATTACATGCCATCAGCAGCACTAATTCAGACAGTTTTCGCTGTGCTTCAGTAACTGATTGGAATGACTAAGTTTGATTGTGCTGAAATGATACATAATAACGTACATTGCATAAACAAAATGATTACAAGATTTGTACTGTCTTAAAATATATGGACAGGGACAGTCACTGGAAGTTTGACATGCCATCAGTTGCACTGCTCCCGACAGTTTTCACTGTGCTTCAGTAACTGACTGGAATGACTAAGTTTGATTGTTCTGTATTTGCCTCCATTTGGATTTTGTGAACAAAAGTTACTAACCTTGTGTAATTGAAGTGTCGAATTCGCCTTGGTCGAAATGATAATACAGTAAATAAATCTATTGAATGTTGCTGAAAAGAAAACATTTACTACGTTAGAAGCCATATACATGATAACACCACCACCACCATTATCAATATCATCACAAGTCAACTGGGGAATTTGTGTGATATTTGTTCAAAACTTGCGTATATGGTATTTGCAGGTCTATTGTATTGTAACATATTTTTCACTTTCAAAATTAACTTTTTTACTAGAAATTATGAATCAATACTAACCGTAAGAAGCGTATGAAATTACAGAAGGCCTTCGTCGAAAAATGTAATGTACTTGAACTCATTCGTGTCATTAAACCTGAAAGCAGCACAGCATAACAGTGAAATTACCGTGACATCAATGGATGTCAAACTAACGTAGTGACGTGAATTTGAATTCGAAGTGCACAATTTCACAATTAAGGTTTTGAACACATTGAGAACTGAAAAACTTCATACAAATGCTTTCACACCAATGATATGATTGTGGCGCTCCTGATGAGGTATCGCCCTCTGCTAAGCAGCTTTGGTCGTAACCAGGGTAAATGTTTTTTTCAAGTGATATGAGCGATGCAATACCTTAGTTACCACCAGCGCCACGTAGCAGTCAATGAAGTTGTGCTGGTACCCCATTAACGTCATGCTTCAAATTTGAAGAAATTAATATTACCTTCATCAAGTACGTAATATTACACCAGGCCTTTGTCGAAAATGTAGATCTCGAAGTCTAACTGTAATGAAAGAAAACATCAATGTGACAATATGGTCTACTATTTATGAGGGGGAGAACGGGTATTTTCGGGACACTGGGATGGGCCGAAAATAACTGTCGGGATTCGGGATAGACACCCTTATTTTAGCGGGATTCGAGACAAGCCGTGTTTTGCGTCACGATTCGGCTAAAATTGCATATTGGGAAACGGGATAAGCCTTTTTTCCTAACGGGACGTCGAGACAGTTACCACCCCCCCCCTTCCCCGTTCCCACCCTCATGACATGTAGCATTGATTGTATTGTAGGCCTATTGTTACTCACAATCTATTTTTTTGTAATTGATACTGGTAGTATCAATGTGAAATATGCCACACGTTGGGAGCATGCAAGGCCTAGTACAATACACCATCATCACAATCAAATATTTCAATAATACACTGTCAACGAGAGTGAATGTTCAACCATCAATCACGTGCATTGTAGTGTAGCCTACTAGACCGGCAGCCCAGGGCCCTCGGGTTAGTTGAACTAGGTACATCCCCCATGACGGCTTGCGCCCCGCTGACACGACGAGCACATGGCTGAGCCAATCCATCGCCTATACACTACTTTACAAAAATCGACACCTACTGAAACTTTCACTAATTATTCTCGGAAATGTACTTTATCGTTACATCAATAAATGCACATTCGAATTTCAAAACTACCACTTATTTTTGCCGTGAAACTGACCTGAGTTATCGAAACACCGTCACTACGAAAAGAGGAAGAAGCAGGTCCGCATTTATCGAAATATTGCTAAATATAATTGTCAAAATGTCGACCAAATTACCAATTAAATCACAATAAACTTATCAAATGTTCACTCATGCCTTTGGGTCAAAAAATACTGATTTTTCAATCATTCTCAATTTTACAAATCACCAATCACAAAAAGAAATAATGATGCAATTACCCAAAATAGATGAGATTTGACCACTGGTATAATTCCGCCATCTTGGATATCGGCATCGTCACCACCACTTCAAATTCTAAAGTCTTATTCAGGCCTAATATGTGTCACCTGCTGTGGTAAACTGGCTTGTTTTATCAATAAACAAAATATGATCTTTGTAAATAAAATCGGAGATCTTCTGGTGTGTTTTTATGTGAATTTATTACGAACTATCAATGCAGCGCAGGGCAGCCATCGTGTTCTCATGCGTAGTGGCGATGCGATAGCCATCCGCAGCACTGCTTTTCAAGATGGTGGCAATTGCCCAGTGCTAGAGGCGTTGTAAGGAAAATTGAGAACAGGCCCCTAATGAATGAACTCTCAACGATATCGATATATTTTCGTAATTCCAGCACAACTGTTCAACAATGAACGTCCACCGACAATCCCACTTAACGAATATTAATATCAATTCATATTATGTATCTTAAAACGCTTTTATTTCATTTTGAAAAGAGTTATCGAGTGAACGATGACCTCCTACCGTACCCTAGAAATAAACAGCCAAAATGACCACAAAAACACCTTTTTAGAAAAAAACAGCGATTTTTCGAAATAAATGTCATCAGAGACGAAACTAGACACTAATTTAGCTAGGTATGCACAGTAATAGTACCTGAAGTGATCGATTTCAAGGAGAAAATACACTGAAAACAACTTTTCAGGAACAGAAATAAGATCACATTGTGAATAATAGAACTAACAAATCATAGCCATTAAACAGCATAGTTAAGGTGTATAAGTAATTTTTTTCTGGGATGTATGTTAAAAAACTTTTTTTCGACCCTCAAAATTTGTATAGGTGGCGCCACCCATTTTTTGGGGGGTCGCGACATGTCGCGACTCATTTTTCATATGATCCAGCCTAATTTCTTTATTTCTCCATCGAATTTATTGAAATTTTCAGCAAAAATCAGTATCTATAGGTCAAGTTACATGAGCAGAATGGTTTATTTTTGATTTTTCTTGAGTAATTAATGAAAATAAAGCTTCAAAAATTTTCTTGACCCCCTCCAGAAAACCCCCCCCCCCTACACCTCTTGAGGTCATAATTTAAAAAAATCAATTTCGCTCATGTAATTTGCAGCAATGTTATAAACATTTTGACACATACTGAGCCCATTTCTAACAACATTTAAATTCTGTGGAGTAGATTGAATTTTTTTTTTTAATTTTTTTTTTTTTTATAAACATTTATTAACTCAAACAAAAGAGCCTACAAAATCCCGGCTCTAGGATTTACATAAGTGTATTATTTTCCTTCTTTTTGGTAGGGATCAGAACTCTACCAATATTTTACAGTCCTCAATCTTAAGAAAGTCATTAATATAGGTATGCTCAAAATCTGGTAATGTTTCCCTTCTATCATATACCCAAAACAAAGCCTGTAGGTGACTTTTCAGTAGAAATTTGAAATTTAGTTGAGCAGAGCAGATCAACTTTTAACTCATTATATTTAACACTGTTTCTTAGATCCCAAATAACCTTTCTGCATATGCCAAGAATGTAAAAGAATTTCTTATCTAATACATTGTACCAGTTAATTTTCAGATCCTGGTGTATGAGGTTTTGTGTATCAATTCCAAATAATGTGCATACCCAGATAACAAAAGTTTTCACATTTATACAATTTTTGAACAAATGCACCAAAGTTTCTTCTTCATTACTACAGAACGGGCAAAGGACGTTTTCATTATCAAACCACAACGACTTGTGCCCATGTGCCACGGAACCGATGACCGTGGCACACATCCTGACAAGATGTGCGAGATTGGCAGCTCTGAGAAAAGACATCTGGCCAGAAGGTACCAGCCTACAAGACCAGCTCTATGGAGACCTCCAACAGCTGCGAAACACCATAGAATACATCAGAAGATCAGACTTGACTGTCTAGAGCGAACGAGAAGAAGAAGATTATCAAACCATAATTTCAGTTTATCTCCCAATGGTAGAGCCTGATGGTATGACTTCCATAGAAGTTGTTTTATTTTCCTATCCAAATCTGATTCTTTTAACATTTTCCACCAGTTTTTATCGTCTCCACATATCTCATCATATGTTCCAATCTTTTTTTCCATGTATTTTTTATACAGTGCTTTACAGTTCAAACTATAGCATTCATTCCAATACCAGGTTTCTAAGTAATTTATATGGACAAAATCCTTTTCGGCGTCCAAACTCTGCCTAATGGTGGTTACATTAAAAATTCCTTTGTTTATGCCTGTTTTTATTTTCCTATACTCCTCCTCAAGACCCCTCGGGTTTCTTTGGAAAAAGATTGGGAATTTGTTTTTTATCTCCTGAAAATTGATCCAAGAGTTTGACTCTTTATCCCATATATCATTTACTTTCAAAATTCCTGATTGGATCCAAGTAGCATTGTACAGTGAGTTGATACCATATCTAATGTCCGGATTCAGCCAGATGTATTCTTCGAGTACTGTTTCAAGATGGCTGGGTATTATTCTTTTTATTTCTATGAATCTCCATGTTTCTAGAGTATCAACATAGAGTTTGGGGACATTATCATTTTTAACATTCTTGAGTAGAATTGTTATGACCTGCAAGGTCTTGAAACCTTTGTCAAAATTCTTCACGTAGAATGCACCAAGTTAGTCGCATCATTTTCCTTCTGATTTTTTAGTATGCGTAAAAGCCACTTTAACTTTAAGCATTTACATTGTGCTTCTATGTCAGTCATCCCTAAACCACCACAGTCCACAGGGGTGTAACATTTATTCCGATTTACTTGTCTTTTTTTCCCCCATATGAACTCCCATATAGCTTTCTTAATTTCTTCTAATATGTTGGTAGGTGGTGCTGTCACTGTTGCCACATACCACAGTTTAGATAGCGCAAGAGATTTTACAATTTGGGTTTTACCGTAGACTGTGAGATCTCTGTGAGACCAAAGGTTTAGAATATTTTTGACCTTCTTGATGATTGGTTCCCAATTTTCCTTACTCATATCTTCATTGCCAACCCATACTCCTACCATTTTTAGCTTTTCTTCTGTACTCAGGCCTAATTCTTCAATGAATCTGTTTGACCCTTTCAATTCCCTACAAAGTAAAACCTTGGTCTTATCTTTATTTAATTTAGATTTTGTTGCTTTACTGTACAGATCTAACAATTTTAGTAACTCTTTGACTGATACTATATCACGTAGGAAAAGGTTAGTATCATCTGCATAAGCCTTTACTTTAGACTCTGTACCATCAGGCATTATGAGTCCTTTAATACGATTATTTTTCTTTATGGCCAATGCTAAAGTTTCCGCCACTATCACATAGAGTATTGGTGATAAAGGACAGCTTTGTCTTACTCCTCGTGTGAGTCTGAACGTCTCAGACATGAATCCGTTTGTATTTATTTTACTTGTGGTATTCTCATAAATTACTTTTATCCAATTAATCAGATTATCACCAAATCCAAATTTTTTGAGACACCGGGCTAGGAAATTTCTGTTTACTCTATCAAAGGCTTTGCTCTGATCAATGCTTATCATTGCTAAAGGTTTTTTTTAATTTGTTTGCAAAGAAAACTGCATCTTGTGCAAAAATTATGTTATCAAATATTGACCGGCCAGGAACTCCACACGTTTGGTCTTTTGCAATTATCGTATCAACTACTTTCCTAATTCTGTTTGCGATGCATTTAGTAAGAATTTTATAATCTACGTTAAGGAGTGACATTGGTCTCCAATTTTTAATATCTTCTCGGTCACCGTTCTTATATAGGAGAGTTATAATTCTTCACTTTGACTTTCCGATAAATTCCCACAAATGGCCGCATTGTTAAATACTGTTTGTAGATCATCTTTTAAGATATCCCAAAAGCAACTATAGAACTCTTTGGACAGCCCATCGCTCCCAGGTGCTTTATTATTTTTTGAAAGACCCCAGAGCTTTATCCATTTCTTCAATTGTGATGTTTCCTTCACAGCTAGTTTTTGCTTGATTGTTTAAACTTTCCTTGATACAATTTAGCAACATATCTTGTGCGTCTCTATCGACTGGGCCTTCCTTATATAATTCTTGATAAAAGTCCACCTGGGTATCTAAAATCTCCTCAATTTCAGATGTTACTTACTGTTCCATCCTTTCTTTTAATGCTGGTAACGGTTTTATTTTTTCCTTTATAATTTTCTAATTTAAGGAAGAACTTGGATGATTTTTCCCCTTCTTCATACCAATCTACCCTACTTCTTTTAATACCCTCCAACCGTTTATTTTCCATAGTTCCTATAATCCCTTTGATGTGTTCTAGTCTTTGGGCTTTTTCACACGATGGTTTTTTGTCATATTCCCCCAACATAATCTCTAATTGATTTGACAGGTTTTTATGTATAGAGTTTCTAACTCTACTTAACTCTTTACTTCTCCGGACTGACAGTTTTTTTTAATTTTCTCTTTACCTACATCCCACCATTTTAAGACATCTTCTCCTGCCCATGGTTTAAATTGTCTATGTTGAGCCCACAACTCTTTTACTTTATTTTTGAACTGTTTGTCATTCAATAATGAATTATTGAATTTCCAGATTCCTTTTCCTCTTTTAACTTTTGATAAAGAAAGAAGCCTAACGACCACTGGAAGGTGGTCCGACAAAATACTTGGCAGAATATTGCATTTGCCCACATTGGCCACTAAAGAATTTTGTATAAGCCATCTATCTAGCCGACAGGCGACATTTCTATGTTCATTACGCCTGTCAATTTGTCTCCATGTGTATTGCCTTTTTTCTGGATTTATCTTCCTCCAACAATCAGTTAAACCGTACTTGGCCATTATGGTGAGTAGTTGTTGACTTGATTTGTCCTTACATAACTCGAAAGGACTTGATTTATCCTTCTGGTCAGTAACACAGTTAAAATCACCTGTCAAAATTAAGTTGAAATCACCATCTATCTTATTTAATTTGGCATCTAAGTCTTTGCTTAGTTTTTCAAAGTATATTAATCTTTCTTTTACACTGTCCGCTGGGGCATAGATATTGACCACTATTGACTTTTTAAATTCCTCACAGCCCATTGCTAAGTCGGCAATGATCGCCCTACCATCATGTAAGAGTAATGCTTCATTAACTATAAATTCCTCGGACTTTTTAATCAAAACAGCTGTTCCCCCTCTTCTCGAGGTATTGCCATTCCAGAAACAATCAAAGCTACTCATCTCAGTACTCCACTTATCAATAATGGAGGCATCACTATGTGTCTCCTGTAAACACATTACTTGGCAAATTGACGATTTTTTTAACATCAAAAACCTTTGTACGTTTTTTTGTATCTCTTAGGCCTCGCACATTATACGTAAGAAGCCCAATATTATCACTATCAATGCTTGCCATGGTACTGACTTGACTCTAACACTATATCATGCATCACTCTGAGTATAAACATTGTGAATATAAAAATTATGAAAACGGTTATAAAATTTGACATACAAAACAAATAACATATTTACATCCGAGTATTCGATCATACATGTACGGTAAGTCCTATTTGGATCGAAAAAGTCTATAATAGTCTGACATACAAAACAGATAACATATCTACATCCGAGTACTCGATCATTAGTCCTATTTGGATCGAAAAAGTCTAAGTGTTTAGATACACTGCACTATAATAGTCTGTTCATTATTTCTTAGTCTTTATCTTTTTGTTTTGTTTTTTACTTGGTGTACTATGACTATGACTAGATGGATCCATCAAAAGGCTTATAGTGTCCTCCAGGGTTCGGATTCGCTTTCGATTTTCGGAATCTTGGTCCATTTCCTCCTCCGTTGTTTTTGTATTCGTTTTTGCACTGGTCAATGGTTTCGTTTTTGCACTGGTCAATGGTTTATCCTCCTTGACCACTCCGGTTTGTTCTTTCGATTTTGCATCCGTTTCGTTTACTAATTCTCGTTTGTTTTTGTTTCCCGATACAGGTTCGTCAGTTTTAGCTGTTGCTGCTGAAGGGCCCTGGTGGTTTCCGGACTCTCTACAATGTCTTTTTAGATGACCTTTCCTACCGCAGATAAAACATTCCTGTGCCTGAGGGCATTCCGGTCCCTTGTGCCCCATCTGCTTGCAAATGTAGCAGGGACGGGGGTTGGGACATTTATTTGTGAAGTGAGATACAGACTTACATTTTTTGCATGGTTCGCGTTGCCCATCATAGTCTATTTTGATCTATACACCTCTCGCTACTTGTAATGTTTTGGGGATGTTCGCAGTGATACACATCTTTACCTCTATTTTCCCATTTAGAATTTTTGTTCCTTCATGACACTTACGTTCAATGTTCTTTATTTCTCCAAATTGAGACAGTAATCTACAAACTAACTCGTTGCTTACTTGGCATGGAACGTCAGTTATGCACACTGATTTGATTGATCTGGTGTTTTGGTGTATATCATAGCAGGGTACAACCTCGTCTCCAAGTTGTATCCCTTTTTCGAGTAAGTCCTTGAAAGTATTTTCATTGTTTAGCGTTACTATCCGAAAACCGTTTGGACGCTTCACCAGCTGCACAATGTTTTCCCTGTCCTCTATTGCAACAATCAAATCTGATGCGGATACCCATGCGTTTCACGGTCTACACTTTAACGTATTTTGCAGCTGAAGTTCATCAATGCATGGAGAACCCTCACCTTTTGGGGAGGATCCCCAACTCTTAACAAGTCTACGTGTACCTATATTCCTATCTATGTGAATTGTGTCCTCATAGACAGCATCGTCAACTTCTCCATTTTTAAGAGTAAAAGCAGACTCATTTTCGAGAAATAGCACTTTGTTCTGTTCACATATAGTCCAGTCAATCTAGCTAAATTCTCACCAAACCCACCACTAATTGCAACAGAAACGAAACCTGTTGAAATGTGTTCATGTTCCTACCCTTGATAATATATCAAAAGTCCCATGAAGCATTTGGAGTGGAACATTTTCTTTTTCGCAGTCGAAGATAGCATCATATAATCAATATTTTCGAAAGGTGTAGTATAAAAATGGCTGTTTCTCTGCCTGTGGTAAGGCTATCATCAAACTTCTGGTGTCTATACCTATGTTTATAGGGTCTATCCTCCACATGCAAGGGTTGTTTAAATGATGTAGGGGTTCCTTATGCCATTTGTGAGGGTTACCCTTCCCCTAAACCCCCTCATAGCGAAGTCCCGGAATTTTTGTGAAAACAAAAAAAATCAACAATTACAATGATTGCTCCCTATTCGTCTGCATCAATAGATGACACCACTTTACAATGAATAGATTTCTGATTAGACAATATAATGATTGTCAAGATTTTAGCAGTTTCGCCAAATAATGTTATATGCAGATGGTTCACAAGGGGAACCACCCAGCCCAGGCATCAGTGATGTTTCTCCCAATGATTGACATGAATCCCAGCGACATGACGTGTGTGAATACAACCCTTCATTTTGTTGCAGAACATGCCAGGCGTTATAGGGTAACACCAGCGCTTACTTTCGACCAGCCTTTATGGTGGAAGGCAATGTCGATTGTTGAAGGTGCTCAAGAGGACAGTCCTCTGCATTCATTCATAAGACTAGGTGGGTTTCACACTCAGATGAGCTTCCTTGGTAGCATAGAACACCTAATGTCTGGATCAGGTCTTCAGGATATTCTTGAAGTGATCTTTGCAGGAAACACAGTTTCTCACATAATCAGTTGAAAAGCTGTTGCGCGGGCCATCCGTGGTCACTTTCTTCTTGATTCAGTACTTCACTCACTTCTCCTGAGCAACATGTTTGACACAAAGTTGCATCCATCGAGTGACATTATTCCACAGGAGCTGGAAGTGATAGCGGACCTCAACCATGACCTGTGTTATGGCAATGCTACCCTGCTTGAAGTCGAATCTTCTGCTGATTTACAGACCCTACAAACGCAACTTGATACATATACAGCATCTCTCGAGTCAAAATCCAGCGCTCAACTATGGTTGAGCTAAATGGAAATGATAAACATCTTGATGGCTTTCATACGATCGGAAAGAACCGGAGATTGGGCGCTCAACCTCATAACACTACAAGAGAGATGCTACCATACTTGGCAGCAACTGATCATAACCTTTATACCAAATCCTTGTATGTGTACCTGGAGAAGATGATCAAGTTGGCAGACACCCATCCCAATGTTCACAGACAATTTACCCAGGGGCTGCATGTCGTCAGGAGGAGCGATCGGTTTTGGGCCGGGTTGTCTACCGACCTTATCATAGAGCAGGTGCTTATGAGGAGCCTGAAGACAAGTGGTGGACTCACGAGAGGGTATGACTGAAACCCAGCGACTTGTTTGGTGTGTCTCAAGACCAGCCTGCGCAGAGATGAACATTGCAATGCAGGAGCTAACATCAGTCAGCTACGAGACAAGTGAACAGCATAAGGACATGTCTCAAGCTCGACAAACAATGAACGCTGCTGATTCGGAGAAACTGATGGCCTTCATTGATTGGAGGTCGCCATTTGACACTGACTCCTCACTTCAAAATATAGTCAGTGGCATCGCAGCTGGACCAAAGGTTAACGTCGATCATGCAAAGGAGATTGGAGAGGCGATTGTTAATGGGATGGTCGGACAACCTGTGCTGAAGCATTCTTTTAAGAGAAAAGCACAAGCTGTAACTTTTGACTCAAAGACTCAAAATAGGCGAAGACGAAGTTCAGATCGATCCTCTGCTTCTATTCCAAAGGCTTATCATCTGTGGAACGCAGACAGACAATCTGCCTAATGCTCTAACCTACGAACTCTGCCACTACCTCCCAGCATTGTTTGAATCTAAGGAAAAACTCCTAAAAGCTGTGAAACCACAACTAGCTGACGCTATCTGGTCTGAAATATCACAAGAACCATCACCAAGTCGGGACTTCAAATACATACTTGATGGAGGTGCCCTTCTTCATCGCATTCCATGGCAAGTTGGTGACACATATGGCAAGATACTACAAGACTACAACAAGTATGTGAAAAAGCATTATGGTCGGGCAGTTGTCGTAGGACAGCACACATCAGCGCCGAGCGGGATGTGAGGGCCGCAAAGTGACGTTCAATTCTTCCATGAAATTGCAACTGAAGAAGGCTGACTTTCTTTCCAACCAAGAGAACAAGCAACGATTCCTTGATCTTTTGGGAGACACACTGGCTACGAGTGGATGTGAAATAGTCCATGCAGCAGGGGATGCGGATGTCATGATTGTCCAAGCAGCAGTGAATGTTTCCGAAACCTGTGAAGCAGTGCTAGTGGAAGATGATACAGACTTGCTTGTTCTCCTTATTCATCTTGGTGATGGAAACAAGCACAACATCTACTTCCGACCTGAACCAAAGAAAGGAGCGGCACTGAGGTGCATAGGGATTTACTCTATCAGACAGAAACTTGGAGAATGCATCTGTGAGAATATACTTTTTGCACATGCGTTCCTGGGATGCGACAGAACATCCAGGTTGTTTGGTATCGGAAAATCAGCTGGCTTAAAATTGTTAAAAGAAAACGAAACATTTCGTGCACAAGCCAAAGTTTTCAGAAATGCCAGGTCTTCCAAGGATCTTGTTATTGAAGCTGGAGAGAAAGCCATGACGATCGTACAGAAAGGAAAGCAGCATGACCACCTTAATACCATGAGACACCAGCGCTACCAGGAACTTGTCACCACCAGCAAAACAGCTGTCCATCCCAAACAGTTACCCCCAACATCTGCAGCAACGAAATACCACAGCCTCAGAGTCTTTCATCGGGTTCAAGAGTGGCAGGGTAATACGCTTGATGCTGTAGATTGGGGCTGGAAGATATCGGAAGGGAGACTAAAACCAGTAATTTCGGACCTTGACCCAATCACTTCTCCTGCTTGTGCGATGTACCTGCAAGACAGGTTGTGGGACGCTACGCTGTGGCTGTCGCCGAAGTATGCCGCCACAGGAATGTACCACTGCATGTTCCGGATGTAGAGGAATTTGTCAAAACATGTCAAATAATGACTTGGACGATAAGGAAGACAGTGGCAATGAAATAATGTGATTTCACAAGTTCTTGCAACTATGGACCATATTCTGGAGTGTACTTTCGAGGGGGGGGGGGTACACCCTGAATTCGAGTAAAAGAAAATGCTTAAAGTAACTTTAGGTGCGTCGAAATGAAAGTTTTACCCAAGAAAAATTGGTAAAGATTCTTTGAGCACATTGAATAGCTGAGAATGTATGGACATCTGTTATTCTGAGTTGTTACGCAATATGTTTGGGGTAGAGGTACCCCTATATAAGACCTAATGAATCAAGTGTCTGCCCTGTAAATACGTCCATGTACAAGACGGTACCAGAAAACATGGGTAACGAAACCAAGATTGCTTGGAAATGATGTGTGGTTGTGAGGTTATGTGAATTAGTATCTTTGAGTTCTGACGCAACAGGTGTGGGGTAGGGGTACCCATGAATATGTCATAAGGAATAATTCAACACCGATGTAAATACTTCGAAATGAAAGATTACCACAATTCACCCTGAAAAAATGTGTTTCTTCTGTCATTTGTTTCAAAAATGTGCCATGTTATGCCTTTTTCAATATTCTACACTTATGGAAAATGAGTTAAAACTGACCAACATTTTCCAACGAAATTCACCATGTTCCACTCCAAGGACTTTATGGGACTTTTAGTATGTTATAAAGTACACCCATACCTATCAAATATGGGTGGTTTGGTTTCTGTTGCAATTGGTGGTGGGTCCTGCGGTATATTGACTGGACTAATACGATCTGCACAGTTTGGTTGACTTTGTGGGCATTTTCCACGAAAGTCTTATCCAGTCTTGGCAGTATGCCAGATACAACTACCTGACATTCTGTGTTTTGTACGTCTGAACATTTCTTGTTTACCAGGTCAAAAAGTTCTTGGAAGTTCCCGGCAATTGTTACTGGTTGCTTATTGTCAATATCGTTTGATCCTGCTTGGATAATCAGTTTCTCAACGTTTTTCCATTCGTTTTCCTCAATATCCTCAACAGCCTTTTTAGCTCACCTCTTAGCAGAGGTGAGCTTATCCCATACCGTGGCGTCCGTCGTCCGTCGTCGTCGTCGTCGTCGTCGTCGTCGTCGTCGTCGTCGTCGTCGTCGTCGTCGTCGTCGTCCGTCGTCCGTTAGCAGGGCACGTTTCGTAACTGTTAGAGCTATTGAGTTGAAACTTGGTACACATGTACCCTTATGTAATGACACCTTGGAGACCAAGTTTCGGTCCGATTTGTTTCATGGTTTGGCCACCAGGGGGCCGAACGTTAAAAGTGAAAATATGCAATATCTCCCTTAATAGTAGTCGGGAAATTTTGAAAAAAATATGGTAGGTACTTCTAGCAAGGGTGCATCATATATCCTCCGGGTTTTTGATTTGACCTCCTTTTCAAGGTCACAGAGGTCAAATGGTGTAAATTGGCCATTAGGATGTAACGATGGCACGTTTCTAAACTGCAATGACTATTGATACCAAATTTGGTACACATTTACCCCTTAGTCAGGTGATCTCAGGGACCGAAGTTTGGTCCAATATGATTCACCACTTGACCACCAGGGGGCAAAATCCAAAAACCTTAAAAATGTGATTATTCCTTAACTTCTTGCCCGATTGCCACCAATTTGATATCATGGGTACATCTAACCACCATACAGTATATGTCACACAGGTTTTTAATTTGACCTTCTTGTCAAGGTCACAGAGATCAAATGGCGTAAATTCGCCGTCAGGCCGTAACTATGGCACGTTTCTTAACTGCAATGACTATTGATCACAAATTAAGTACACATGTACCCCTTGGTCAGGTGATCGCAGGTACCGAAGTTTGGTGCGATCTGATTTGCCGTTTGGCCTCCAGGGAGGGGGCCAAATCCTAAATTCTTCAAAATGCCATTATTTCTAGTAATGACTTGCCCAATTGGCACCAATTTTATATCATAGGTACATCTAATTCTAACAACCATTCAATGTGTCACCCGGGTCTTCTTTGATTTGACCTACTTTTCAAGGTCACATAGGTCGAATGTACTGTAAATTGGCCTACATCAAACCTAACACTACATGACACAATACCATGCTCTTTATCCATCTTTCCTCCACATGAGGTGAGCACAATGGCCCTGGCCATTTCATTTACGTCCTCCATCTTTCCACCCCGAATACACGTGATCCTTGTAGTGTATCTGGGCATATACACATGTGCATGCTTGATTACACTGGTACCAACCACGAAGATTTTTCGTGTACTTTCCTTCACCTGTACAGTTCTATCGTCGACTATCATATTGACCATATTGCATACGTTCTTCTCTCTGCTTTCTGTTTTCATTCTCTGCATGACTTGTATCGACGTTAGACATCTTAAATTTCGGACTGAAAGGAGGAGTTTTGGTTTTACGCTTTATCATCAGATGGCAGCACCGTATTTCAGCTATTCAAAATTGTTGGCTCTCTTTGAAGCCTGTATCGCTCTCATTTGAGTTATTACGGTGGTTTAAAATGTTTTATGGTGCTAAAGGGACCATTCTCAAATTTTGTCTGTTGGGGCTTGGGTGTCGCGGGGGGTCGCGGGTCACGAAAATATTTTTTTTTTTATTATTCTTGGTGTTTTCTGTCAGAAATATGTTTGTGATACTAATCCTAACCATGTCCCTCAATGAATTACGGTGGTAGTTTTTTTATTTAATTTTTTTTAATTTTTTTTAAATTTTCGAAATCTTACCCAATACTCCCCCTTATACATTTTTCTGGTGAAACGCATTTTTGTAATGTCCCCGATAGCTGCGCTTATTTCAAATTTGGGATGGGTTTTGACGCAACGTCTAAAGATTGTGTCAATGATTTTATGAGGAATTGTTATGCTCCGAGTGCCTGCCGAGTGATTGGCACTGGTGTCTGAATCGCTCGGACTCGTGAACAGTCAAACGAGAAATGTGTTAATAACATGTTTTGAGAGAAAACTACGGAAACCAGGGTAAAATATTGGGCTTGGATTTCGGGCTAGCTTGATTCGGGACAGAATATCGGGATGAAAACTCGGAATAGAAATATTCCGTCTAGTTTGACTCCAGCGCAGCGTTGCACAGTATGTGTAATGTGCGGAAAGTGATAGGATTGGCGTGTTGTCAGACGGCTTGTCATTGTTTTTTCGAAATTAAAGCTTTGCAATCCGACATCAAGGTTTGAATCTGTAAGTCGTATTTTTAACTTTGGAAACTTGAAATGAGCGTTCCGGGATTTTGTAGATATGGCTTCAGTATCATATCTGCTTTATCGCTATGTCCTCTGACATAGAGATCGTGACCCAGTTCCCTATCAGCAACCATCTGTTCCGATAAGTTCACGTTGAACACTGATGAAGTGAATAAAAACGGGCTGTTATCACTGCAGCAAGTAGATCATGTGCTGTTGACTTTATATACCTATATAACCAAAACATGTCTAGAACGACAGCGCAGTGTCCGGACAAGCCTGGGACACTTCAAACACTATATCAAATCAATATCGACATTTCGCCGGCTCTATTAAGAAAATCGATAATTTTCAATTGTTTGCTGAGAATGTAGTCATGTTTACACCATATGTTGTTGGCGATCAGGTTCCTGTCTGCCGCGTAGGCTTCGGACTGCATGTGGCCGCATCCATATTGAAAAATATTCCTTTTTGTAGGATTTTAGATATAAAGGTAAGCATTGATTCGAGGGCGTGTCTGGTGGCGGAGATATCAACGCTGAACCCTTCTTTTGCTGTGATAAGTTGTTTCTTTAGTGGTAGAGGGGACATGACTGACCAGCCTTTTGAGGCAACCAGATTGCAGCATTTTCGAGATAGGAAAGAATCAATGGCATTCACGTGTCTTTGGTGGTGGTGGTGAGATATACAAATGTACGGTAAAATCCATTCTGGGAGGTCAATGATCAGGCCTATGGCTTGCATGCAAGTCATCAATAGGCGTGATTTTGTTCCCCCAGGTTTTTAAGTATATGAGCTACATTTCTGGGGCTAGTATTCGTTTAAGACTTTGACATTCACAGAAGTTAAAATTGGATGGTGTACGTGCTGGGGTTGGACGGGACGCAGTAATTGCAGTTTGGGTGTGATAATGTTAATTTCAGAGTGATTGGGGGAGGGTACACGCGAACTGCATTCATATTGAAGCTTTTCGAGATGTTCAAGTGACAATTAAGAATTTGGTAATAGCCGGTTCAATTGTGAAGAGACAGACATCGCCCTGTTAACAATTCGTCTGATGTTTGGCAAGTGACAAACTAGATTTTCATCCAAGGACGGTATTTGATGATCAGAGGTGTATGTGAAACCAAGTACATGCAGTGTCCTTATTGAGAAGTTTCCTGATAAGGGAGGTCAAATTGAATAGAAACAACCAACTTGGGATCAAAACTAGTGTCCTTAATGGAGAGGTGGTTGAGTCCACTAAGGGAGGTTCCGCTGTAACAACATAATACATGCATTTTTTAGTTCAATTATAGTCTCGGGCCTAGTTCTCGCAAACTAATCCTTGAGCATTTACTTAGCCGCACACTGCATGAATTGTCTGTATGTTTCATTATGGCCGCTTTGACAGAATCCGAGATAAGATCTACTTGGCCCATAGCCCAACACTTCCTTAACTTCAACTCATTCACCCAGTTTGCAAAATATCGATTTCTGACTGCCCTGTGTACGCTGAGGCCTGTGCAAAACGTCAAAGCAGTCGATTAGAACTAAATAAAAAAATCTATCAATGTAGGCCTACACGTTGCTTGGTATCATAATTCATTCAAATGTTTGCAGATGCTGATATTATACATTACTCGTAAAATCGATTTGCAGGCATTAATCATAGCGTATCAGTAAAAATGCCGCGTCTCTCCTTTGATTATGGAATACCCAAACCACTACCAGGAAAGGCTGTCTTTGTTAAATAACATTAACGTTATCGTTTACACTATTTTTCATCATTGTATTAAACACATCCGATATCGTTATTGGATTATTAGCTATCATGACGTCACATGTACGTCATGACGTCAACTGTATGTCATAGGTACGTCATATACCATTTCTAATAGACTTAAAATTCCTATCCACTTGTTATTTTTTTATGGGGTATAAAATCAATGGTTTCAGAGATATGTGGCATTTTAGGTCAAAATTAGCGACCATATTGGATTATGCTAATTAGCCATTTTCACCGTTTCTGATTTTGCTAATTTTGGACGATAATGTTTAGTAGGGTTCATACAACAATTTCCGGCAAAGAAACCTTCTGTTGCAATTTGTTCCAGGTACACTCCTATATTTTATACTGGACTAAACGTTTTCTTTCGGGGCACTGATCAGGCTCATTTCCACTTTTTGAAATGGCTTACAACTCATTGACTGGATTTGTGTGTTCTATTGTCTTTGTTTTATCATAATGAAATATTTCCTCACAATTGTCTTAATAGTTAACTGTGGCCGGCTCGACGACTACCACCAATAAAAAATCGAAACCGGGTACTGAACTGATTTTATAAAATGTTCGGACGAGACACAATAAGTTAATGTTGCCTGGCTAAGTCATATGTTGAATTACTTTCAAGCTTCCATTGCTCTAAGTGGTAAGGTCGCGCTCAACAGTTTTCTCGAAAGTGCGTGACTTCAGGATGTTCTCTCAATTGCGAATGACACCCATTTCAAAATGCGCAGTGTTGTTGTACACCACTGGAAAGGCCGTGATCTCCTCTTTCTGCACGAACTCATCTCATTTATTTAATGAACACTAGTCAGTAATTTAGCGCAAAATTAGCTCCGAGCACTTGAGGTTACCCCAAACTAAACATTTTAAACTAGATCCCCAAATAACCAAAAACCGCGATTTAAAAAAAAATATTAAAGGTAAATCCAAAAAATACCAGTTTTCACGTGAAAAATGCGAAAAAAAGTAGTTTAGTCTGCTCATTTTCGAAATATTTTGATTTTTGTCCAAAACAGGAAAAACACACAAAACTAAACAGTGCAACAGCTGATCACCCGGCCGACACACACCCTCCAATCCAATGAACGCCGACGCCGCCATCATGGCGATAATGTTTTCATTCTTTATACAGTGCACCTGGTTTCAGAAGTATTAATTAATATTATTTGTGACACTCCCCAACGGTTACATTGAATTGAACATGCACTCGCCATCAGTACCACATTGTATTATATTCGAGGAAGTATATAAACTACAAGCATGCAACATAAACTTCTGAAATGTACTAAGCAGAGGAACATATGGTGCTATTCCGACATCAATAGATATATACTATAATGGCCATAACCGCCAAGAAATAAAATCGACATTTAGTTCACTATTATATCGTTTGATATTATATTTTGTTTAAGAGTAATATAGTCCTGGACACAGCTGCGGCAGTATATTGTTTGCCCCTATATCGGGTGGACCAAAAGTTGACCACAAGAAGCGCTCAATAACTCAAAAGATATTCACAGTATTTAATTAGTCTCCGGCTTTGAGCTGGAGACTTATGTATTAGGGTATTTTTCTCTCAATTCCAGCACACGCTCGTCGGCCCCACCTCGGCATTGTATCGGGATACATGGTTGGTCATGTATCAGTGTATTGTACTGTGTCCACTACATGCAGTATCGCTTGGCCGCTCCGTCATTCGAACAAAAACTCGCCCAAAGTAATAGCATTCCGCGAAGTTACTATTTATAGCTCACAAGGTCATTTGCATCAGATATTGATGACGTTTTAGTCACATGACAGTCGGACGTTGACACTTATTTCTACGCATTTGAGCTTATTTCAAAGTCAATTATCTTTGACCCTGCATTATTTTTAGCATGAATGATAACATAGAGTCAGAGAGAGAAATATTCAGAACAATTATGTAGTATTTCCAACACTCGGACATGTGCCATATTGAATTTAACTGCCCTAGTTAGAAAGCCTGAATCCATTGCGAAACCGCATGTTTGTCCGACATTGCCTGTAATTCAGCGATGGGGAAATAGAGGGCAGCAGCTGCAGTGACCTCATCATCGCGGAATGCTATTCTATTTGGCTCATCGACCCATGAACAGCCAAAATTGGTATTGGTTACTCTTCTTTTGTGAGTTATTTTCCAAATAAAGCTTTTGTGCTGTTTATTTTGGGAAATACTTTTCAGTTCTTAGCTTGTGCTGTTTATTTTGGGAAATACTTTGCAATTCTTAATTAGGGGAGAAAATTATGTTAATGAGTCGAGTACCAAGATCTGCTAAATGAAATGAAAAGACAGAGTGTCGGGCGCTGGTGAATATTTCGAGAAACTTCCAAGAAATTGTGAGTGCTTCAAAACATTAAAGAGAGACTACAGGCAGGAGCAGTGTATTGTATCTCCGGCGCCACTTATTTCATTTCATATTACTCTAATTCTCCGATCTTCAAACGGAACTACACCCCGGCCGCCACACCATATCTACCCCTGTACCACTTATCCACCACTTCCCTCATCCACAAACAACAAGCCCCATCCAAACCCTCTGCACAAACTAAAGCCGGAGACCCCAGAGTCTGGCATGACTCAACTGACAATTCTTGTTGAAATTTAGCTTCTCAACAAGTAATCCCTTTGAAACATCAACTCAAAATACTTGAAAAATACAGGTTTGTGGCATAAGGTAAGTCTCTGTCAACTCCAATAGTCAATAGTCTCCAATAATCTCCAATAGTCTCCAACTTTTTCTTTTAATTACTTAGGATAAAGTTGTAGGACTAAACTGACAATGGTCACTAACAAAAGAAAATGTACTCACAATTTCTTGGAATATTGTCTGGTTACACCAGTTCTTTATTTAGAACATACGCGTCCTGTAGACACACTCACGGGTGCGTGACCGATTATAGTCGAATCAGAGTCTTTCAATATATGTATTTGTTAAAGATTCTAGCCTGGTCAAATTATTGTCGAAATAAAAATAAACTGAACACATGAATCGGCTTTTTGGCTCACCGTAGGGTGCCTATACAACACCGCTGTGCCCGTCGTCCAACGTCGTGTGTATCCTGTTTCCAATCTTAACCGCAAGAGCTATGAACTTGAAACTTCATACACATGACGCCCCAAGTCAGGTGACCTCTGACAATGAATTTCAGTCCAATCTGATTCTTGACTTGGCCACCAGGGGGCCAGAAGTGGAAACCTTAAAAGTGATGAGTGACTCGTTTTCAATAACATATTTATGGTAGGTTCTCTTAGCAAGGATACATTTCACATCGTACGAGTTTTTGATTCAACCTACTTTTCAAGGTCACAGAGGTCGAATAGCGTAAATTGTCCGTTTGAGTGTAACTATGGCACGTTTCTTAACCGCTCAAGCCATGACCTTGAAATTTGGTACACATGACTCCCTAGGTCATGTAACCTGTGACACCGAATTTCTGTCAAATCTTATTCTTCACTTGGTCACCAGGTTACCAGAAGTGGAAACCTGTAACGTGTAATATCTCTTCCATGAGTGACTCGTTTTTGATAACAAATTTATGGTAGGTTCTCCCAGCAAGGATACATCACAATTCCTACGGGTTTTTGATTTGACATACTTTTCAAGGTCACAGAGGTCAAGTGGCGTAAATTGCCCGTTTGAATGTAACTATGGCATGTTTCTTAACCGCTAAAGCTATGAACTTGAAATTTGGTACACATGACTCCCTAAATCAGATAACCTCGGACACCGATCTGATTCACGACATGGCCACCAGGAGGCCAAAACTAAAAAGGTAAAAAGTGCAATATCTCGTTATTAGTGACTTGTTTTCGGTGATATGTTATATATAAGTACTCCAAGCAACGATACATCACAGGTCATACCGACTTTGGTTTGACCTATATACTATGCATGAAGAATGTTTCTTAACCAGGATAAATTCCTGTCCACCAAATATCTAGACGGTTTGCACAATGGCCCTGGCCGTTTCATTATTACTAATACTAAGACTTCTGAAGAGGGTTTTTCCGCAAACACAAAAATGCACCCCCCGAAAGGTTTCTACGAGAAATGGCGCATGATGGTTTTTGAGTTTGTGAACACGGTGGGCAAAGGTAATGGGTTACCCGTGTCACACAATGGAAACAAGGCTCTCCCATTACAGTTTTGGAGGGCTACACTGGGATAAAAATAAATGCAGACCTTACGCCCCTCAAAATGAACTAATCTGTTGTATTTTTTATTTTGTGTCGTCATTTCCACTACACTCCACTCCTGTCTTTCTTTCAACCTGTTACTGAGGATGAAATTAGAAGGGTGATCATGAAGTCGCCAACAAAATCTTGTGCACTTGATCCTCTTCCCATCTTCTTAAAGAGGATGCGATTGCTGAAGCAATTTCTCCTGCAATCTGTAAGCTTGTAAACTCGTCAATTTTATCTGGTTCAGTTCCGGATTGTCTCAAATCAGCCAATGTCACGCCACTTCTGAAGAAACCTAGTCTACAAAGGGAGGACCTTAAAAACTACCGGCCTGTTTCCAACCTAAGCTTCATCTCCAAAATTTTGGAAAGGGTAGTTGACCACCAGTTACGTGACCACATGTGCGAAAACGAGCTTTTCGAATGCATGCAGGCGGCATGCCGGGCCAACCATAGTACCGAAACAGCCTTGGTCAAGGTTATGAATGACATCCTCTTGGCACTAGACAAAAAGCAAATGGTTGGTCTGGTATTGCTTGATTTATCTGCAGCATTTGATACTGTCAATCATTTGGTCCTCCTTGATCGTCTACGTGACAGGATCGGTCTGAATGGTACCGCTTTGGAGTGGTTTAGGTCCTACCTGACAAACCGGTCACAGATGGTTATAGTTAAAGGAGAGTCATATTTAGCTTTCAAGCTAGAGACAGGCGTTCCCCAAGGATCAGTCTTGGGCCCATTGCTTTTCAGCATTTACATGGCTCCACTGGGTGATCTGATTCGACGTCAAAGTATAAAGGTTCATTTCTTTGCTGATGATACTCAACTCTACATATGTTTTGAGCAGACCGATTCAGTACAGTCAATCGGCAAACTTGAAGCCTGTATTGCGGAAGTTCGCCAATGGATGGCACAAAATTTCCTCAAGCTAAATGACGACAAATCAGAGTTTCTTCTGATTTGTTCGAAGCATCAAAGGAGAAATTTTGCTGGCCATCCAACATCTGTCAAGATTGGTGACCAAAACATTGCTGCAGTCTCTTTGGCTAGAAATATAGGCGCGTTGTTTGACGAACATGTCTCAATGAACCACCATATACGATCTATCTGCAGGTCCAGTTATTATCACCTGCACAACATTTGTCTGATCAGAAAGTTTCTGACTCCTGATGCAACTGCTACGCTTGTAAATGCATTCGTGACATCCAAATTAGATGGGCTGAATGCACTGCTGATTGGTCTACCTCAACAGAGTGTTGCTTCATTGCAAAGGGTCCAGAATTGTGCAGCGAGGATGGTGACTGGAGTTGCAAGATCAGATCATATTTCTCCCATTCTCCGTGACATCCACTGGTTGCCCGTAGCCAGCAGAATTAAATTTAAAGTTCTGTTGCTAACATTTAAATGCATAAATAGTGTTGCGCCAGTTTATTTGCAAGATCTTCTAACAATGTACAACCCGTCCCGATCATTGCGTTCTTCGGACAGACTGCTGCTGGTGCAACCACGCAGCAGGATGGCTTCCTCTGGAGACAGGGCTTTTGCTTGTGTTGCGCCGCGCCTGTGGAACGGGCTACCACAGGAAATTCGTGCGTGTCCTTGTCTTCAAGAGAAAGCTGAAAACGTTCCCTGTCTCTTACTAGGCAGCAGTCTGTCAAAATAGCCAGCAGCTTATATTTTTTTGATTGGTTTCTCTGGTGTCTTTGATCACGTTTTTTTGTGGATATATGCACCTTAAATCCCAAATGATGGATTGATTGATTGAGGTAAGCACGTATTTCACTTATACATAGATAAACCGGTACATTTAGCCACCGTTGCGAATATCTTGAGACGCTTTTCCATTTCCCTGAGAATAGCTCTACGGGGTGCATATTTGTGTTGGCTAATCATAACCCTAAACGACGATCCAGGAGCACAAACACCTTTATTTTCAAGAGTGTCCCTTCTGTAAAGTTCAATATGGTAACTCATTGAGTTGCATGTCAATATTATCAAAAATATCCGAATTTTTTTACGATCTCTCTATACTATGTTAATATTGGGGTATATTTCATTATCTGGTATAATCGTTGGGATATTCAACGTTTAATAGCGAATCGTTTTTCGTTGGCCGTCCGATATTGTTTGCCCAAGTCTCAATTCATCTGAAGCAATGTCTTGATTTGGAATAACACGGATATTGTCTGTTATGACTTTTGATCATCCACTTGCCCGGTTTTCCCGATAGTGGCGCCACATGACTGTCTAATCGTGAAAAATATGACAAGTCCAACAGTGGTTGTAGTATGTACCAGGCCTTATATCCATGAGTTATATGAAACAATTATTTAAATAAAAAAGATTTATTTTGGCATAGTAAAGACTACACTTCACAAAACATATCTAACTGTTATACCCGTTGTATGGATTTTATTACGTCTTTGAAGAACGCACATAATAAAAATCCTTACAACGGGGATAAAAAGTTGGATATGTTTCTTTATGCCAAAATGAATCTTTTTTATTTAATTATATTTTTCATATAACTCATGGATAAGGCTCGGTACATACTGCAATGACTGTTGGATTAGTCATATTTCACGGTGAGATGGTGGCGCCACTATCGGGAAAATCTGGCAAGTGGATGCTTAAAGGTCATCACCATTGCGTTGTCCTAACTGAAGAATTCTAGCTTTGAGAGCAAAAGTAATGCCAATGTGATATGGGCATTTTTGGCTATCCCAAATATTATTTCGGACTCAAGAACTCGCAGCGCCATATATGGATAGAGCATAAAAAGTGCATAATTAGTGCTCTTCCTATGCCCTAAGACCTTGAAATACAGTAACAGCCCGCAGTTCTTATGATAGATGGTGACACTGTAAATTTTTTTGTTTAATTGTTATTTGCTTGTAAGCTATTTAGTGTGTTATAGGCCCTTCAATTATAATTTGATTCCATGGGGTGTGCGCTAACAACCTCAACCGACTCACTTTGATATTTCATCGATCAGCCAATCAAGTGGTCTTTCTTTTTTTCAGGATTTCCGCTATCAATCAAACCTCGTCCTGCTGCAGCCCAGAGAATGATGACGTCAGAGGCATGTCAGAGACAATAGCGGCCGCCAAGATCGACCGAGGAACGCAGTACGAGGATATAACTCTGTCAAGCGATATCCTAAACAACCATATTTCACAAATAGAAGATAAGGATACAAGGATAGTGTCAAACCAAGAAGGAACTATAGGTGACGCTGATGCTGATAAAAGCACGCAGTGTGAGGATATTTCGGTCAGTTTACCCTGCTCCTTTGTTCTCGATACAATCGAGGAAGAAACAGTTACAACAGATAGCATTTCGATCTGTAGTTCTGAAGACCCGGAAGACGCCGAATTCCGCAGACAGGAACAGATTTGCCTAAGTTTGTGCGCAGAACCAGAACAGGAAGGCGAACACGACATTGAAAAGTTCCATGTTCCAACTGTAGATTGTCAAAACAAAGAGCGTATTGTCCTTGCACCTGCTTTTGAAAACAATAATAATACTGAAGAACTCTTTTTTATAAATAGACCTAAAAATGAAGCCGAGTGTGAAGATCGTCACCTTGACTCTGACGTTTTTGGACATGAAGATGACGGTTGCATAATTGACAAACTTGATCCAATTGAAGAACTGTCCGAGGTCGATTCGTTGGAATCATTTTCAACGCACGAGAGCGATTTATCACGACACGCAGATCGTTCACGTGATTCAGGAAAAGTAGTATTGGAGGAGTGCGCTGAGGACTTATGTGGAACATCGCGTAATTCACAAACACGTGACTTGTCTACTGGTGTGCCTTCAGAATTGGCAAACAAAGAACTTGCCTCAGCGAGCATTGTTGAATACTCGCTCGATAGTTACCAAAAAGAAACCGGAGTTATAACTGAAATATCGTTTGAAAAAGGTCCTATAGACGAGACGCATCTCTGTGTTGAAAACGAATCACGATCTCTTAGCTCGGTAAATAGTTGTTGTTTGGACGAGACGGAAATTTCACTTAACACCCTCCCCTTTAACTCTAGCGAGAGTCTCACACACGACACCCTCCCCTTACACTCTAGTGAAAGTCTCACAATGGAATGTGAAGATAATGTTATGTCACCTAGCGAAGCCAGGTTGCCACCAGAGGGTGCAAAAACGGAACCTGAAATGAATGATGCAGATGCAGATGATACCCATTCGGTGGATTCGCTTGAAATGATAGAAACAGAGAAGCCTCCCTGGAAGGTGATCGATGAAACATCGCAAGTATCTCCCTCTGTGCACGAAGTCAATGTTGCTGAGAGAGACGATAAAAATGAATGTGTCAGCCAGTCAAGTTCGAGCGTTGCCGACAGCCTCGATTCCGATCAGGTTTTACTGAACGGCTCACGTCGATCGTTGTCGAGCACAAGTGACGACGGTGGAATCACGCCGATTAAAAAAGAATCCAAGCTCCCGATTTTTATCGACAAACATCCAAAATTTAAAGGTTCAAATATTCCGAAACCAAGGACAATTCGGCCACAGCCTGCCCAAATAAGCCCCCAAAGTTTGGATTCCAATAAAGAAACATCATATATAAGTGCTGGTGCATGTACGACCAACATAACTAACGAACATTTGAATCATGACGTCACTCATAATGAGAAGCCAAAATCACGTGCACCATCTGCCTCACCAAAACAACGAAGAAAAAGCTTAACCGGAGGTGATGTGATAAAAGAAACGGCGACGAAAGCGAATCTTCGGACGCGCCAACATACAAACGATCTGGGGGACATGCGACCCACCAAAGAGCCCTCTATTGAGCCACGTGAGACCCTGGCAAGCAGAAAACGAATCGCAGCAATCCAGAACATCAATCACTTGGAGCAAAAGGAGACGTCTGATGACTATTTGACGCCATTTCAACGCAAGGAACAGACGATTAAGGAGCTGAAACACGAATTAAAGGAGATCCAAAAAGAATTGGCAGAACGGGACATCCAGCTGCAGCTATTCGATGTTGAAAAGGAGAGAGACCTCGGTCTGCTAACCAAAGAAAAGGATGACATCATTGATGCTTTAACCAAGAAGTACGAACGCCTCCTGGAGTCTTTCAACGAACTACAAACCTCCCATGAAGACGTTCTTCGATTGGCGAATGATCTGGAGTTAAAGGTGCACAGTCTAAAGGTAACATTATTATTCTCTTTTTTTTATTCAAGGAAAATTGCAAGACGAGACCTAAATATTTCAGCGCATTCGTCAGAATCTACACTGGCACGGTATTTTTCTATTGTGGACCGGGTATTTTTTCATACACGTTACTGTCTAACTTAAGGTACTTATGCAATTAACAAAATCTTCATATAAAATTAACATTGATCACTGATGTAAATTCGAACCATTGGGAGAGTGCCACCTGGTTGAAACGCGATTCCTGTGACAACCAAACTGATAGCTCATTGGCAGAAAAATCGCCTGAAAAACTATCAAGGATGTGGAAGTGGCATACATAAAATGAATTGTCGTTTTACATGGTTTGTGGAACAACTCAATGACCATTTACCATTCACCCATTTCCGATAAAGCCTTATGATTGGCTTATCACTGATGCACAATTCAACACATTTCTTTAGACAGTACAGCAGAATTAACTTTACTTTCTGCTATCGGAAATCCCTGAATGTGCAGAATTCTAAAACACCTTGATACAGCCAATACAATTTAAAGTATATACATGTAATGCATTGTGAGTCCACTGTGCCTCGTTTTGAAGGCAGCGGTTATCATAATCGCTTGGGTAGGTGCAAAATATGGAAGCAGTGAAAAAGCAGTCAAAATAACATTCTTCTGTTTGATTTGAGTTGTTTTATACATTTAATATGCTAGTGTCATCATTGGTTGTCTCAACAAGCACCGCGAGGGTGGGATCTGTCATTTTGCGCTAAACCTATCGGCTGGCACTCGGTTTTGGTTTACATCCACCCTCGCGGTGTTTAGTGAGAAAACCAATACATCCGGTTTGGTATCAATTTCTCAAACCAACACAATATGTTCCTGGGACCATGTTTATATACAATTTAAGAATCATATATATATAATTATGATGTTATCGATATCTACCAACAATAATCAATTAATTTTTAACAATAACTTCCCTTTCCATTATATTATTATGAGTTTGAATTTAAGAGGTTTGAATAGAGTTTTCAATGGTGAAGTTTAAAACTCATTTATTACCTCCTTTGTTTACACCACTCCAACAGGAGGAGATGACACAAAGAGAGGCAAGACATCAAGAAATGTATCTAGAGATGTACAACAAGGGAATGAATTCAGCCAAGTTTGAACGATTAGACGAGGTAGGTTTCTTCTTCTTCTTCTTCTTCTTACCCTCTTTTTCTCCTTGTTCTCCCTATTGGAGAACCCATGAGATGGATAGTTGTTAAATCCAGTCCTTGTCACCCAATCGCTGCTTCTGGATACAGGTTCTAGATTACCAAACTCTCCCCTTAATGGTAGACTATAGGCAAGGAGTACAACTGGCCATCTTCTGGTGACTTATATGCTCAGTAACGATACCGGGTCATGTTTAATTCAGCAATAACTATATAATCACTTTTGACTTACTGTGAGATGAGAGAGACACCTATTGGTGGAACTTGCCTGACTGGATGCTGCCTATAGAGTCCCTTTAAAGCTGCTGGCTCTGTGCATTTCCCAGGATGCCCGTTGACAGGCATTGGCTAGGGGTAGCAGGGGCAAAGGAAATGTTCTCCACTCTCATTGTGTTGCAGATAATGTTGAAGTTTGCAGTGGCCGCTGTTTTGTCATAGTTTTGAATAACTCCGGACCAATAAAGACAAAAATAATAAATTTACCAAATTTCGGTCAGATCTAGCTGATATCAATACGTTTTGTTTTCAGAGTGTCTTGGTCTTATTACCAGTATTTTTCGATACATCAGGACCTGGGTTTCCACGGCCGTCATTTCTTTAAACCTTCGTCGAATCCATTGCTGATAGTTAGAACCATCTTCTCATAGTACTATAGTAAGAATGACCAAGCGCTGCAAATACATAGCGGTTCTGTTAATCCCCACCATGTGGCTATCAGTGTTGGTAACAGTAAGTTATTATTTTCCAGCTTGAAAAGATAGCAAAAGATGAACCAGACAAAGTGACCGTCAAGGAACTTTTAGAGAAGCTGAAAATAACCGAGGCGGAACTGGGATACTGGCAGAGTCTGAAGCGTCGCGACATCTATGCCGAGTCGGAAAAACCCGAAACCGAAGCGGCTGCAACACTGCGCTTCCTGAAGGACAGCATGTTCCATTATGTCACGGACCCGAAGGAATCCGAGTCGCACTTCCGAGCGATGATTCAAATCTTCGGCTACACGCCGGTGCAGATGAAGAGCATTGAGAAGATCATGTCGGGTGATAAGAAACCCAAGAAGACGTTCACAAAGGCTAAATCTGTTGAACGCAAGAATAGTAAGTGAGGTTGAGAGTGGCAATTAAAATCCGATGATTGTACTGCCAATTTCATATGCATTTCAATACGTGATAATCATATCCGCTTGATATTCTCTTGATCAAAACGTACCTTTGTATTGACCAGAAGCCTGCACAACTCTAAAGGCATAGAATGTTTACCTTGTCCGGTATGGCGAGAAAAACGTTTACCATAAACGTTCGTCTGATTTTTCTCGGGCCAGGCAATACCTATTTGGTACATGTACATGATGGTTTAGGCTGTATAGCTTAGTGCAACATATTCATTTCGGGTGATTAACCCTCCTTAATGTTTGTCGTATGTTGAAAATGTGTGTCTGCAACCAAAGCTCGGACCGATGGACGAATTCGAAGAAGAAGAATCAGTGCCAAAACAAATCAAATGCGCACACTCAGAACACGTCAAAAGGCCAAGGCCGACCTCGGACAATGCCTAGAGACACGGCGATCCTTCGTTCAAGGTGAAACGCATGCCTGGTCATCGTTTATTCAGATAGGTAGTGGTCTCAGTAGGTGCCCCGGCCGCCCCTCCCCTCCCCCTGTCATCCGTCGGGACTGTGTTTTCCAGTGAAAGAGGGTCATTCGGCTGGCGAACAATATCTTTCTTACGCAATTTTCTGATTTCAGACTTCGCCGGCTCAATTGCAGAATCCCTGACAAATTTTTAAAAAACGTTGATCACTGCCAAATGGTTGTATGGCTAACCCTTCCCAAAACCCTTCCATGAAACATTTGTCAGGGATTCCACGATCAATTTAGTCCTATATCGGTTTGTCCGTGGCTGTGTTGCCTTGGGTTCACGATGTAGCCTGTGGGGTCATCACTCTCCATTGGCTGCGTTATAACGACGTCGTGTGTTTAAATTTTACTGAGGTGTCGAGTTCCTTCTTCTTCTTCTTAGCGTTCGATTTACTATTTATGGCTATAGGCGCCTATATCATAAAGCATGATATAGTTCCATTAGTGCTAATGGCAGGGTGTCTATAAACCGAAGACCAAAGACCGAAGACCGAAGATCGAAGATGGAAGACCCCCCCAAAACTATAAAACGAAGATCCCCCCAACTATAAAAGGAAGACCCTGATGTCAACTATAAAACGAAGATCCCCCCAACTATAAAAGGAAGACCCTGATGTCAACTATAAAACGAAGATCCCCCCAACTAGAAAAGGAAGACCCTAATGTCAACTATAAAACGAAGATCCCCCCAACTAGAAAAGGAAGACCCTGATGTCAACTATAAAACGAAGATCCCCCCAACTATAAAAGGAAGACCCTAATGTCAACTATAAAACGAAGATCCCCCCAACTATAAAAGGAAGACCCTAATGTCAACTATAAAACGAAGATCCCCCCATCTATAAAAGGAAGACCCTGGTGGTTTTAGACCCTCAAGTTCAGTTACTGCAGACTTGCACGTCATAACACGTGACTGAGCATCTGTATTTCAACAAGCAAGCTAGCCTGAGTGCGGCGTAGTGACATAGGAGATCAGATCATACACACACATGCACATAGAAACAGCTTCTGGACGAAGCTGAGGGCTGGCTATGATGAGTACAGTGAGAAACTAGGTCATATTGGAGCACGGCTGCATGGTAACAGGTACGGGGCTCCCCGCCTTATGTAAACTGTGCCACTAAGCTGCTAAGGCTAGACACGACTGGTGTAGTACCCGGTACACTTACTTTCTCAAATCATTAATGTAGCATGGACCGAAAATGAAAACAAACTGTGCAGTAACTGAACATGAGAATGAAAACCATCAGGGTCTTCCTTTTATAGATGGGGGGATCTTCGTTTTATAGTTGACATTAGGGTCTTCCTTTTCTAGTTGGGGGGATCTTCGTTTTATAGTTGACATTAGGGTCTTCCTTTTATAGATTGGGGGGATCTTCGTTTTATAGTTGACATCAGGGTCTTCCTTTTCTAGTTGGGGGGATCTTCGTTTTATAGTTGACATCAGGGTCTTCCTTTTCTAGTTGGGGGATCTTCGTTTTATAGTTGACATTAGGGTCTTCCTTTTCTAGTTGGGGGGATCTTCGTTTTATAGTTGACATCAGGGTCTTCCTTTTATAGTTGGGGGGATCTTCGTTTTATAGTTTTGGGGGGGTCTTCCATCTTCGATCTTCGGTCTTCGGTCTTTGGTCTTCGGTTTATAGACACCCCTAATGGCATCCTGATGACGGTCACTTTAAGAGCAGGGCATATCAAGAAGGTACCTTTAAAATATCTAGGTTAATGGTAACATTTAGCAGCGTTTCAGGTAGTGCTTTTATCCTGTCTTTTACTAATAGGGCAGCTTTAAATCTAATGGAAGGTTGGGGTTCCTTTAGCCGACCCATATACCGGATTTGCGATGCGTAGGTAAGCATCTCAAACGTGGAGACTATCGCGAACGCTTGAGAAACTGTTTACATATTATTATAACAGCAGTTGTGCGGCTAAAATACGTAAAATCGGCCATCTGTGTGTATGTTGGTGTGGGGTCAGTCGGGGCAGGCAAAGGTAGGCATTTTGTCATTACTCGGGTAGAATATTTAATAGTATTTATCTTGGTCAGTTATAGACGGGACGGGACGAATTTACAAAATACACCTGATGATATAACTGAATAAATTGCAGTTGGTTCCAAATAATTGATTAAGTCGTTACCAAAATAATTTTTTTTAATTCAATTAACTAATAATTAAATTGGCCAAAAAATATCATTGATCTGTTTATTAGTTTCATTACTAACATTCTAGAAGGAATATGATTCAACTAGAACCGGTGTAATGTTTTTGAGTGTTTCTGTTTTTGAGTGTTTCCCCTCATTGTTTGGGAACGCTCAAAAATAGATTGACGAGTTTTTCTGTGTATCCCCCCTATTGAAAAGTCATGGTCTCTCTAGCTGCCTATTGTTTGGAAACACTGAAACATGGGGAACAACCACAGATGTTACACCGGCTTAGCGTTGCCCACAACATCGGGATGATTTCTTTTCCTTTGCTATTTTATCGTGTCATTCCATTAACTTTAGCAGCCCTTCGAATCTAAGGTGTACCATTATGATAGTGCATAAAAATATGTTCAAACGCGGTTTTCAATTTCTTTGCAGGTAGTAATTTCACATCAAAATATCGTGGTAGACGAGTACATTCCTACATCCAGATCCGCTAATTACGGTACAAGCACAAAATCGCAAACCGCGTTTGAACATATTTTTATGCATTATCATAATGGTACACCTTAGATTCGAAGGGCTGCTAAAGTTAATGGAATGACACGATAAAAACGCTATATGAAAGTATTTAATGACGTGGCATTACCGTGGACTTAAATCCTTCCATTAAAGTATCATAATGGAACCTCATTAAAAATCGTTATGATATAGGCGCCTGGCCTATGTCTCTTATAAACCTGGGACCTGTTTCATAAAACTTTTTAACAGACTTTCTTCAAGGTACCATAAAGGAAGGATATAACGTCTATTTAAAGCTGCATATTAAAAGCGTTTCATAAGTCGTTTTTTCTCTGCCATTACATTAAATTTAAAAGGCCTGCCATTAATAAATGATTGTATGGTGTACCTCATTGGTGAAATAAAATACCTCGAACGCAGAGTGATTTATTGTGTTGAGATTCGTAATACATGATCGGGCCGTGGCAAAATGTGTCGATTTCAGTGTCTTTGGTTCCTATACACTATATGAATGCCCTTTCGACATACGAAACTTCCTTTCCATGCATTAACTCTGTGTCTCGAGGAGGAAAGTCATCATCCCCTGCGTCATCATCAGAGTCCTCGTCATCATCGTCATCGTCATCTGAATCCTCCACTAAGGGCAATCTATCCCGGACAGCAATGTTGTGGAGCAGGCAGCAGGACTGAACAATAATGCTTGCCTTTTGTGGTGTGTATTGAATCTCCTTGCGTAGGCATCTGAACCGTTGCTTTAGGAGACCGTTGCAACGTTCTATGATGCATCTGGCTCTTATTTGCATCCGCTGGAATGCCCTTTCCTGTCTGGTTTGGGCATTGGCAAGAAGTGTCAAAAGCAACCTCTTCCAAGGATACATCGAGTCTCCCAACATCCAACCATTCGGTGGATTGTTTTCAAATGTCTGGCCAAGGGCTGAACTGTGGAGAACGAAGGCGTCATGAGACCCTCCTGGAAAACGTGCCACACAGTTATTTATGATCATGTCCCAATCACAAACTAGCATGGCATTAATGCTGTGGTATCCTTTCCGATTGATATACACGTTTTCGTTGATGTGAGGCTTGCGTATACGACAATGGGTCCCATCGATCGATCCAATTACTCTTGGAAAACCCGTGTTATAAAAAAAATTGGTTTTGACCTTCTGGAGGTCCCTCTCGAAGTGAACGTGTTGGTCAATGCGTGCTGCAAACGCGGATGACACAGCGCAAATACACCTCGATGCTGTCGCAATACTCACATGGTGAATATCACCGATACCAGATTGTTCATGCCCGGTTGCGAAATATCGTAATGCTATACACACTTGCAATGATACTGGGAGGGCGTCATTTCTCTGAGTAGGATGCTCCAACTCCTCCGACAGCTGACGACAAAAATGAAACATATGTTCTTCGGGAAACGATATCTCTTGATGAATAAATCATCTCTCATGGAATCCAGCGGATTGAATCGATCCCTGAATACCCGTTCTCGTCGAAGATTTCGCCTATTCCGTTCCTGAATCAAGCGCAACATGATTCCACGTTTACCCTGGACGAAGTCCTCGCGTCTAAAGGAACTCTAGACTACCTTCAGGTTTAAAGGAACCGAATAAAATAAAGACAGGATAAAACCACTACCTGAAACACTCTTAATGGTAACATTAACCTAGATATTTTAAATGCACGTTTATGAAACGCGTTCTTCCTTTAAGGAGTGACTTTATCCTAGCATTAGGGCTAAAGGCACTTTAATAGGCTTTATGAAACAGGTCCCTTGCTGTCGTCTCTTGTTCCTCCCTTCCCTTGATCCCAAGAGCTTGGTCTCCAATGATGAACCGTATGGCCATGTGGTCAATCTCTCAGTATCCCAGAGAGTGGGCAATTATCTGGAGTACATGCTCTGGTGTCTGATCAGATTTGTCGCACTGGCACCTTCCGGACTCAACCATGTTCATCCTCTCGAGTTGCTGACTTCGGAAGAGTTGGTACAATTTTGTTTCAGTTTTATTAATTGATCATGATAGTTGATGAAAGTTGTTGGTATAGTCTAAACGGCTATTTCGCGGTGCAGAGCATGGTAACAATGTACACATTAAGCGTGGTACTGATTTACGAGACATAAAATGTGATTAATATTTCAAAACCTCATGTGCATGCAAAACACTTGAAGTTTTCGAAATTCCTGTTAAAGGAGTTAGTCCTAAATAATTTACTGCATTAAGCCATCGACATAGTTTTTGTCAGTTGAAAGTACTTAATGTCAGATTAGTTTTGGTCTAAGTGGCGAATCCGGTTATGAATGCCAACTGCATGAATAGAGTAACGTTGGCGTTGATGTTTTTCATACCGGGTCAGGTGATAGAATCTGTTCAACAAAATAGTATTTTTGTAATTTATCATTATCGAACGGGTGTCTACAAAACTAAGACCTAAGACCAACAAAACTAAGACGCTCCACCTATAAAACTAAGACCCCCACCTTCAAAACTAAGACCTACAAAACTGAGATCCCACAAACAAAACTAAGACCCCCCAACTACAAAACTAAGACCTACAAACATATTAAGGCTCTCAGGGTAGGCCATCCTTTTACTAGACGTGTATGCATGCAGTCGGTCTGTCATCATGGGTTAAAATGGAGTGTAATTACGATAGGCATGTGGTAAATGGGAATAACATTACATTCCAACAAGTATTTGATGCAATAGCAGTGCCACTGTTGATGTTTCCATCATGCACAAAACACACATTGTCCACAATTTGTTTTACACAGTTTAGCCTGAGGAGTTAGGGGTTGCTCTATACCCGTTCAGTAATAAGATTTCTGGCAATAGGGTCTTTGCATCCTTTAAAAGGAAATCATGCAGTGTTCACTGTTACTCTCCGACTCTGCCCTGCTGCCATGATTGCGAAACAGCTCCCGATGGATTCCACTTTTTTTTTTAAATTCTCCGTCTTGTTGAATTCTGATATGAATTCAGACATCAAAACATTTTCCTAGTTCTGCTAACAGGATTATCTTGCTTGAATACAATTAAGTGTCCATCATATTCCAACTTCATTACTCAAACAAGGGGAGGGCAGAAAGATGCCCTGATTTCCTCAGGATGCCTGGGACCTAGTTCATGTAGTTTTGTATGCAGGGGTCTTAGTTTTGTAGGTCTTAGGTCTTAGGTCTTAGTTTTCTAGACATCCATTACCGAACCTATTCCGACTGTGAACACTGAATGCATTGTACATAGACCAGTTAATGAAGAGTGCCTTATTTCTTTCTGTCAATAACACATTTTATAGGGTCTAAAAACAACGAGAAAACAAGTCAGCAGTGGATACATACTTGAACTTGTACTACAAGTCCATGAATATCGCAACGGACACCCACGAAGGATATGATGCTTTGGGGCAGTTCCCCTGCTTGGTTAAAGGAACGCCGAACTGGTGGTATCGGTTGTCTCATCAACACCGCGCGCGTGGAGCTAAAATCTAGACAAAAACCGAGGCATAGCCGAGGTATTGGCGGATAATTCAGCTCCACCCGAGCGGCTTTGGTGCGACAGTCAATACCGACAGTGAAGTATCAATTTCTATTCTAAAATATATCTCCAATTAAACAGCGGAAAATGTGGTTTGAGATTCTTTTGACAGCTTCTACATTTTGCACCAACTCAAGCGGTTATGGTTGCATAACCAAACCGCTGAATTCAAGACGAGGCTCTCTTTTTCGCATGGTGCATTTACACGGTAAAGTGTCATTCGTTCTAAATCCAGGTATTTTAGAATTTTTAACTACTTTTTGTACAATGTTCCAAGAGGGCAAATCAACCAAGTTACAGCAAAAAAACCTTGTTGCTTATTGTGAGTTAGTGCGATTGACCAGTATAGGCCAACGTTATCAAAACTAACAAATATATCATTCCCTTTGTGGTTACTCTCCACCAAAAATGCATCATCTTATGACGTAAAACAAGTTGTTTATAACGTTGAGCTTATTAAACCGTTGCACCAGTTGTTAAAAAGGTTTTTTAACAGCTGACAAGGTATATACGGCTACATATGTACATGCACATTTCATCGCATGTTAACAGGAAAATCCTCTTCATTATACTTGTTAGTGTGACTTGCGTTCTACATGTTAGGAAAAATTAACAGATAGTGTTAAGGAACCAGTCCAAAATCACCTTGAAACAAGTCAATAATCTTATACTTCAGTTAATACGGAAAAGGTGATATGTAATGTGTGACGCCAGATCCGAGTACCATGCCGAACGTCGATGACATTCGATATGGGTGCAAGTGATTATATATTTATGCATTAAATCGAAGACTACGTTATTTCTGGTTAAAGTGGTTGTGGTCCATATTAAACATTGTATGCTGATTTATAATTGTGAGGCTATCTATTACACCATTTAGTGTTGTTTCAAACGATTTGGTGAAGGGGCATACTTTATTCGTGTACGGCACATCTGCTTAATTCCTAGCTATACTTTTTAAGTGGACATCAATGAAAAGTTGAAAGCATAAATTAGTGCAGATATTTTAACAAATGGTGTTCCATAGCTGCATTAGTATGTTTTTTCGCTATATTATCATATGAATCGAAGAGCCTTTGATGTTGCTTACAGATCTGGAGATGCATTCTGAGGTCGCTTGAAGCCCATTTTTGGATTGTTTTATATGCATATCTTTAAACGCGATGTCATTAGAAGTTATCTGCGACGATCTAACAAACAGTTCAATTTTCGTTTTCGTTTTTGTGTCACTTTAAAATAATACCACATCCCCAAGTTTCTGGTAGAAACATTCTGGTAGAAATTTATATAAGTCACTAATCAGGTGGTGATTTTCGGCTACCTCGCGTTTTTTCTCTCCCAAGGTCCGCTTCCACGGACTTACATTACAAGACTACTCATTGTCATTGATGGAGACATAGGGATTTTATCCGCCAATCATATCAAATAGTTCATGTTTCATTTTTTCATCTGTGAAAATTTTATGCCTGTATTTATGCCTCCAGAAGAAAGAGTTTAAATCCACCGTGAAAAAAAAATTCTGAATGTAAAACTGAACAGGGAAATTTTACGTCATGATGGAATGTCGTAACGTTCAACGCTGGTGTGAAGTAGCCGACGGACACCACCTGATCGCCAATTTAAACGACATTAACTTGTGAGACATGCCCCCAGCCGTTGGGATGGGCTTTAATCGGAAACTCCTTTCACCATGTTTACCCGATGATTAATCATTAAAATGCCCAAAAATGCAATATTTCAAACACTTTAAAAATATTAGTTTTAGTAAAGCAGACCTTTGAAATAAACGAGCATTCGCTGTAGATATTCCTAGTGTACTCTGTAGAAAATACCGCTGCAGTTTAATTAGGATTATCGCGCACAGATAAGTATTTCGATGAAGGTAAACGCATTTTTACTGCTCTTTTTTTCTTTGATTTTATGATTGTTATGGGTGCGCTGTTAATTTATGCTTTATTGATTGATACTAGTCTAAGGGCTTCCATATGAATAAATAAAATACACGACCCAATATAGTTTTTTTCGTCAGTTATTGATAATGTAATACTTCAGAATGCTGGAGAATCGATTCCACTCTTTGCCGAGAATCAGACAAGGAGAAAGTTTTCTTTGATAACGATGGAAAAACTGTTGTGTAGGAGTCTTCCAATGAAATAACCTTCTTCTAGCATATTTGCATCATTTGGAGGAAAATGCACCGACGGTGTGTGCTGTTGTTAGCAAACAAATTGCAGCCCCCCCCCCATGAACTGTTGTACTAAATGTGCACTACATATCACACCCGGTGTTCAATCTTAAATCTCAAAAATTAGTACATTATGATGTAATATTGTCCAAGTTACCAGATTTATACAGGTTATTCTATTTAATTTACCGTTTGACTGTTTTCCTGTGATGCTTTCCCAGGTACGTTTTAAATATCGAGGGTATAAAGTCTCTCAGTAAGTGGGAAGATTTTCAGTCTTTCGGGAACTGATTCTCCAGGTTGAACTATGGCCAGAGTCTGGATTATCCAACTCAGAGTGACTCTATGTAGTGTGTTGTAGGAGGTAGAGCGTGAATGACTGTCAACCAATAATTCTTCCATTCTATCTCATGACCGAGGGTAGTGAAATCAAGGTCACTAACTCATATTTTTTCGGTTTCATACAGGGTCCTAGAAAACCAACAACATTTTGCGTGGATGAAACTTATAACTGTTTCCGAAGCACAACTGAAAATTTCTGGTAGCCACAACGCTATTTGATTGCATGTTCAAAAACAAAAAAAACGGGCGTCAATCCAGACATGAGATAAAAGGACACCCTCGGGAGTGACAAGTACTGTCCTTAATAGAGGGGTGTCCTGATGAGGTCAAATTAAATAGAAACAATATGGATCTAGAAGTAGTGTCTTTGATATCGAGAGTGTCCTTGATATGAAGGTATCCACTGAGGGATATTATAAAGTCGTGTTATATAGTCTCGCTATGTTAGTTTGCTTCATACGGGGATGTTGAGAACAGCGACTTATCAAGGATCTTTATACGTATACGGATAAAATTCTGTAGAAAGGGGAGGAATGTTGTTTAAACTTCTCTCCGTATACTAATATAAGAATCCGTGAAAAAGTCCTTGATCTCAACCTCCCTAATGTCTCCCAATCTGACTTAACAATTCTAATAGATGATAACGCAACGATAACTTAATACATTAATAGAACACGCGAAATTTGCCGAATGGAAAACTCCCCAGCCAATTTATTTGTAGATATATCGTATTCTAACCGACATGCGGACAAGCTCATTATTCTCTATAACACTTGCTAATTTGGCTCATATAAAAGAAGCATAATCCTAAAATACAGTTGAGGATGACGAAGGAAACAATGGACTATTGTAAATGACTGTGTGCACGGACTGTGTGCACATCATCTACCATCCTGAATGGCATTTTTAAGTTGCTTATTTTATGTAATGATGAATTATTGATCAGGTTAGGTGAAAATGATTCAAGAGTACCTACACCTCTATCATAGCTGTCTTCGACTCTTTTGGAATCGATAAGGATCTCTCTGGTGCGTGCCAGTTTAGTGTCGGTGTAGTTACTATATAATTTAAAGACGCGGTTGCATTGAAACTATACGAGCAGCAACAAATGTGTAAAGATTTTAAAAACTCAACATAGAGTGTAAACCTTAGATGACAGCAATATGCAAGCGGTCAGGCCAAACTAATTTGCAGATGACTCTAACTTGATCCCATGATATTATCTACCGGTTATCAATTTCATTGGCCTCGAAATTAAAACGCATTCATTCAGGGTCTGCTATAACCGGAAATATGGCAACAAGTCATTCCATTCCAGTGTCGCATAAGTGACACCACTAGTGGGTGATAACCACGCATGCCCCAACCCCCCCCCCCCCCCGCACATATGTGTTGAGGTCTCAGTCTAATGCATTGCAATACCCAGCCTGCGGATGAGGTTTATTGTCGAGGTAAGTCATGTTGTTTGGTTCACAGGACTGCGACATTTTGCTTAATTGTTACCAAAAAGGAATAGGGCGAAAAGGGAGTATGGGCAACATGAAGTTGTCGGCCACCCAATTGATAAACCGTACCTGTCAAGTGAGGTTCGACTGCCAAAACATTTCAAACAATTGGGTGGCTGACTACTGTATGGTGTCCCCAGAATACTCCATGATTCTCCCAACACGTCCCAAAGCCACTGACTGCAAAAACTGTTAGAAATGTCGTCAAGTTTCTCGGTATCAATCTTTCGCAGTGACAGTGTGACAACCCCCCCCCCCCCCCATCACATGTGTTAATTTTCGTAACGATGATTTTGATATAAAGTGCAAACGAAAACGCAATTTCTACAACATGAACTTGAAAACATTTCGTTTTGATAGTACAATTAAAGCAGATCGTAATTCTATATTATCAGCATTAAAGCTGAACTGCATGCACAAAACCAAAGCGCCCCATTCGGCAATAGTAAGAAATTCAAACAATCGAAAGGTCCTTCTGAACATGGAAGAGAAAAAAATCAAAATCTTCACCAGGGATTCGAACCCGGGAACTCGGGCCCATAATACGAACGCTCTTACCGTCTGAGCTAAGGTTTTCTTGTGAACTGCTGCTAGCAAATACATCTTAGGGAGCGTCCATTAAGTACGTACGCACGAAAATGCCAATTTTGGGACCCCCTCCCCCCCTGTATGCACCTTGTACGCATTGCCTCATACCCCCTCCCCCTGTACGAGCGTACGCCTATAGAACCTTGAATTCCCTAGCAGACGAACAGACATAGTACCTCATTTTGCTACATTGTGGCGCCACAATCGGATTGGCGTCGTATTGGCAAGTCGACTGCGGAATTTTTCTCCGACGGCTACACGCATTACCGCGAAAAATTGCTAAAACATTGTAGTCGGGTAACATCCGAACCCAGAAGCGTATGAGTTCACACATCTTGTGAAAAACAAGTATGATTATCCAAATAAGAATAAGAAAGAGGAGAAGATTATTATGATAATATTTATTTTTTATTTGTTCAAAAAATGGTTCTTGGGTTGCGTACGTACGCAAGACCATTAACCCCCCTCCCCCCTGTACGCATAGTGTACGGATTTCATAGACCCCCCTCCCCCCTCAGTGCGTACGTACTTAATGGATGCTCCTTTATATGAATGGCGATTATGCTTTATTTTTGAGAGATGAACCAGCAATTTTCTCAAGTACATGTCATAGAAGAAGATACCAAGACAAAGGTGAACATTGCTAAGAGAAAAAGTAGACTCCGCATACATAATCACGCACAGCAAAAAAAAAGACTTTCTTCCTGCAGTTGCCCACTGGAAGCCGCTCAAAGATGTTGAACAAAGATTACACCCAAATGTTTGCACATTCTATAAAGGCGTATAAAACGACAGGCATTTCAAGCTCGAGTTCGAGTCCCGATGAGAGGACCTTTTTATTTGTTTCCTTCCAGAATTCTCTGCGAAGGTCCGCATCGTCCCACGGCTTGCTGCTTTGTGAACTCAAGCGCAACGAAGCATTGGAGGTCTATCATGTTTCAGGCCGTATTCAGAAGGGCCGTTCGGTCGTTTGAATTTCTTACTATTGCTGCATGGGGTGCTCTGGGTTTGTGCATGCAGTTCAGCTTTAAAATAGCTTCAATGCACGATGTCTTTAGGGACTATTTTGTATCACTACGCGTGTGCAGGGTGATGCGCATGTTTACAACAATGCAAACTGAGTAATGATAGTCAACCTGCTCCCGTTCTGATATCGGACACGTAACGGGCAGGTCTGAAGCCTAAATCATGGAGGTATTATTAATTATTCTTAATAATACCTCCATGCCTAAATGAATGAAACCTGAAGCATTATCCCTAAACATTAATTAAAAGCCATGTTAGTCAAGAAATGGTCAATATACATTTCTGAACCATAAACCTTCATTTTCTAATCATTATGTACCTTATACAGAATAAGTTTCTTCTGTCAGTTTCACGAGAAATAAGCATACACGCAAAAAGACAATGGCTTTGATAAGTTGTCATAGTTTCGCTTCAAATGGCTTGTTCTTGTTGATCACACTTTGTCCGTTTCTCTGTGTCTGTTGAATCTGCCCATAAGTCTTGCGCAGAGAAAAAATGATTCACATTCACGAAATATTTTTAGTTTCGATCGCGCTTTCGCACGAGACTTCACTTTCGCTAGCACCATAGGTTGTCACTTCAAACAATAGCGTTCGTTAAACCTGACAGTCGTAACATAGTAGGTGGTAAAGAGCTCGTTGGATTGTCTGTTATATTATATGTAGATATGCAGTATTCAACAATTCGATGTTTTGGGGGTGTATATATACGATTTTAATTCAGATGAGAGAGATTTACAGATTCACAGCGATTGCTGTAGGATATTGTATGCCATACAAATACCTTCATTGGACAGGATAGACGAAGCAATGGTTGGAGTATTTTGCATCATGATATTATGTGCTGGTATCTTGATCGTTTTGGCTACCGTCTCAGCCGAAGGTAAGTATATTTCAGGGGCGTATCTAGCGTGGGGGCAGCGGGTAAATACCCTAAAAGTCTCGAAAAAAAGGTGTTTTACCCTGGTTCTGGCGGAAAAAATTCAAAAAAGCGTCATTTTTGCGCCCCCCCCCCCCTCCGCGCCGACAAGAAAGCTAGCTATGCCCCTGTATTTCAGGGGTTCACTTAGATACTGCTTGGCACACATATTCTTTGGTAAAATCCGGGTTCACTTAGTTTTGGATTTAGGCTGGGTTTACATATGCTGTATTTACATTGAGTTCGCGTTGTCAAGTCGTCATCCTCAGGTCGTGACATGTCATGTTTTAAACCTCACGAACATGCTCTTGACACGCAACATGTGATAAGTGACAATGTGAATAGTATGTAAAGCCAGCCTCGGGGTAGCCGCTATTTGGTATCATGTTTTTGCCAATAAATGAGTCATTCTGATAAGAATGGTCATTGTCCTTTTAATAAGTTAGAAATAAGATACACAGTCTCCATAAGGGGCCATTCCACATTAGCATATGCAGGTCTCCATAAGGGTCAGTCAAAACTGGCGTCTGCAGGTCTCCATAAGGGGTCAGTCAAAACTGGCGTCTGTAGTTCTCCAAATGGGTGAGTTTTGAACTTGACGCTATGGAGAACGCGTCACCCAGCTTCTGATTGGTCAAGGAGGATGACGACAAAATATAAACATGTAACACATGGCTATTTTATCACATAATTTATTCAATTCGTTATACAGGTCACATGATTATGTGAGTGTTATTTTTAGCAATGTCACGTGCGTTTTTTTACATTTTGAAAATGATTTTTCGAAGTTGGGATTTATGTCATTTCTCTAATTTTTTTCACTGCTTTTTTCAAGCAATATTGGACTGAATTATGTACAGGTTTTTTTCAAACTAATTTTGGGAGAAAGTTCAAGTTCATTCACCTCTTTGTTATGGACACCCTTGGGACTGACAAATGATATCCTTAAAAGAGGCGTCCTGATTTGAGAGGTCAAAGTCAATTAAACAGTTCGGACCAAAACTAGTCTTCTAATAGAGAGATGTCCTCAGCAAGAGATGTCCATTAAGGGAGTTTCCACTGTAGTAGTAGCGGTAGTTGTTCACAATTCTTCCTGTTGGGCATTTTCATTTCCAGAGAAAATATCCGCAGAAACTGTGAAGTGCCAAATAAAAAGACGGATTGAATTGTAGATATTAAGATATTTTTTATTCATATTGTCATAGATTCCGGGACGAATTCTCCTTTCACGCCGCTCACCCGCATGCACGAAGTCGACACATTCGCTGAGGTATAATACAACTTGTAGCTAGGCCTATCTGTTGTCCCGCTTATGTCCAATCAGGGCTCGCGGCCCTTGATATTTTCTTTGCGTTCAATAAAGGGCGTAGGTTCGTTTGGATCTGCGCATTTGCCATTGAGGAATCGACGTGTTCAGTTCTGTTTTTCGTTACGTTAACCAGTCCATGTCCCCTCGTGTGACGAGTATTTCGGCCGTCACACATATCATGTTACCATATCATCATTACAACAAATAATTCGAATTCGAACTGTCATTAAGTCTACTTGCTCTACAAAAAGTTACCAAAAGTTTATGTTTTCAGGAATACTGTAATTTCTTAGTGCCTGCACACTGGGCATAAATATCTATTTTGGCAATTTAACAATGAGTAAAATTGAGTGATTCCAGAGTGATTCCAGACCCCACATCCACAGCACTGGTTCATACTTGAATCACAGTTGGCAGTACTTGCATAGCACAAGGCACAGATCTTTGGCTTCTCTGACATGTCTGAAGGAGAAAAAAACTTTCTAAAATTACCGTCTTTAGACCTTCTTTTGAGATTCTGATATCTTTTTTTATTTTGTACCTTCTTCTTTGTACTGAAAAAAATGCCGGCTTTGCTTTGAAAAATGGGAATTGGCAGTAATCTTAGTCTTCTTCTCAAGGCTGTTTTTAACATCAATGTGCTCAATCATTTTTAAGACTACTCCTACAGCATTAGCAGAATTCAAATGCTTCAACATACTCTGGCATTTGCTGAAACCTTGTCCAACACCTCTAAGAATTCCCTGACCCTAAACCTAACATACTTTTTCATGGGCCAAATATCTGTCTTTTTTTCTGTTGTACATTCTGACACAGGGTTTGTTCTGCAACAGATAGGTCATCTTCAATGAAATCCCCTATTGGCATGACATTCAAATCTCTACTCATATGGACCGCATGAATGTGCTTGCACGCAACTGCGTGAATTAATGCATCAATGCAAGTGCATGAATAATGATGAACACAGATCGAACAAATCTCACATCGAATTTTGCAGGTGCAATCAGTTTCTAATTCTTTCACTTTATATGTTACATCATTGCTTTTGGAAGATTTGACATGCCATGCTTGTTTCTCATCTATCGTAGACACAGTAGAAACCTCAACAATTTTCTCTTGTCTGTTTCTCATCTCACTTATTCGGTGAGTAATCTTACCCTTGTCAGATTTAATCAGAGCTTCAATAGCCTTATCCCTAGCAATTTTGAGAAGAGTGACAAGAACTTTATCAACTCTTTTGTTCATTTTCTTCTCCAAACAGTTGTATTCCAATACCCTATGAAAGGGCTCAGCGTGCATGTTTTTGTTAGCACTAGTACCGCCACGGAAACAAGAGGCCCATGGTCTGATTTTTTGGTCTTGACTATAATTCTTTTGAAAATATGCTCTGAAAGCGACTGGAACTTTTTCAGAACACAAGAAGTCTTGGAGAAGTTTTCGGAAAGCTGCTTCTTCAGTTTCATAATGTAAAACCTTCAGATAGTCATACACCTGCTGTTGTATATCACAGTCCTTTATCGAAATGCTCACTTGTTTTTTCCATGTCTTGTCAACATGCGAAGAGCAAAACAACCTTTGCCGTGGTTTGGAGAAGACCTGGTTCCAAGCATTATACGAATTATTCACCTGGTCACTCATGACAATACCTGTATCAATATTTACACAAAAAAATACTGAGAACTTTAGTATCTTCTCTGTTAGAAATTAGCCAGACTACAGGGATACCTTCTCAAAACTCATCAAGTACCATAACAGTAGTGAGGAGGAAATTATACTACGTCAAACCATGAGTAGCATCCATACAAATGATATTACTACCATGTTTCAAAAACATCTCTTGTTGAAATCTTGTATGAATCCCTGTGTCTGGAAAAGGACACCAGAAAATAATGAACCAATGGAGTAAAACTAAAACCATTAAGACCAGGTCACATCATCTGTGGCATCCCTCTGACTGACTGACGTGACTTCTATTAGATGGAAAACGTGGTGAACTGTCAAAAAACGAATGTATGTTGTCATCAATGGTGTTGTGGCCAATCTCAAAATCAAAGACGTCATTACATAAATAGTTTGCACTCCATACAAGCTATTGGCCGATTGTCTTCTTTGGATTGGTCATGTTGCTTTCTCTTCCTGTGGCACCAAAGACTTTGCCACGATGCGAATTTTTGGGGACAGTCACTTCATTGATGCTTGATCTGAACAAAGAAATTCAAGCATCAATAAATGCTTGCCAGCTACACTATATTGCAGTGTCTAGAATAAGCCCCAGGGCTGAAAACACTGCGGTTTTCAATAGATTATTTTTTCCGGGGCTATAAAACACCTGCCTTTGCAAGTATGATATTTAACATGATTAAATGAGAGCAGTACAGTAGTTTCTCACCTGATTCTTTTCATTTCCGTCTCCTTTTGCTTGTGGAACGTCAAGCATTGTACCACTGGAGGTAGCTCGTACTTCATGAGCAACTGTATCCTGATTTTCTCCACTGAATTGGTTTGATGGTTTGTGCAGCATCGCAGGTACGATTATAAACGTGGTGAGCCAGTTTTTCCTGAATCTGAAATAAGGAGACATGAAATTCATCAAACCAAAATTCTAAATTAATTAATTCATATCATAATTGGAAAATTGACAAAACAGTGTTAAGCGAAGTTCCCTAAATCAAACAAACCACTGACCGATTGCAAGTGACAATAGTAGTGTTACTCTTCTCGGCTTAGCTTGTGCAATATCTACTTTTGCTGGTTGAATGAAAGTTTCTTCGTGTGGTATGTCAAAGGTTGATTTCTTGGCAGAAGAATGATCTTGAGCCCATTTCGCCTAAAAATAGATTAAAAAGATGCTCACCCTCCATAGGACTGTCTCCATAGGTGACAAGGAGTATCTATGTGGCCCTGGTAAATCGTTGATCTAATCAATCATGCTATTTCACAAAATGTCTCACCTGTTTTTCAAAAGTTATTGTCCTTTTGAGTTGATCCGGCTTGCTCCTCACCACTTGGGCATATGTATGTTCAGGAAAAGGGGCTGCTTGGCCTGGCTTGGGTATCTCCTTTAAGCTAACATTGTGAACGTCTATTTTCCCTGGCACGAATCAGGAACTTACAACACACCGGAGACACTTTGCGTTCCTAGTCGGGTTACTGAGGTAGCAATGTCTCATACTTCATGGGCCATAAAGGAAATCAAAAAGCCTCCGGTCAAAGGTGGCAATTGCAGGCATGACCAGCGCCACCACACCACAAACACTGCTGCATGACTGGAGACGAACATGTCTACAGTGACGGCAATTATGATATTGTCCTATTGGCGTTGGGGTATGGCAAACTACTTTTGTGAAATTGCCGGGTCGCTGAGATATTGAAGAAAGTTGTATAATCATGTAGCCTTGCCAGCAGACCATCTGGCGCACCCCATGCCAAACTGTCACAGTACAGAATTTCATGTGTAGACAGTTTCAAAACAGCTAATGTCCAGTGGTTGCCAGACTGGATATCATTTCCAATAAAGACTGAATTGTCTGGCAACCTCCCAACATTAACAACGAACAGGAGCTGATCGATGTCCCTGACACTAGGATGCCTCTTCATTATAGCAGTCATTCTGGTTGATGCAGCTGTAGCATTTAGGCAGAAGCATAATGTATGGTCTTGGCTCAATGTCATCTTGGTAAGTAAGTATACCATGTGAGAAGTTACCAGCCATCCATCACTTCCTGGATCACAAAGGTGTGCCATCTCTTCTGGTGTCACACCTGAAGTAACAAGACACAGAATGGCTGAGACAAATAGATTAACAAAGGTTGGTTTAGCTTGAAGTAACAAGACACAGGATGGCTGAGACAAATAGATTAACAAAGGTTGGTTTAGCTTGAAGTAACAAGACACAGATTGGCTGAGACAAATAGATTAACAAAGGTTGGTTTAGCTTGAAGTAACAAGACACAGGATGGTTGAGACAAATAGATTAACAAAGGTTGGTTTAGTTTGAAGTAACAGGACACAGGAATGTTGAGACAAATAGATTAACAAAGGCTGGTTTAGCTTGAAGTAACAAGACACAGGATGGTTGAGACAAATATATTAACAAAGGTTGGTTTAGTTTGAAGTAACAAGACACAGGAATGTTGAGACAAATAGATTAACAAATGTTGGTTTAGCCTGAAGTAACAAGATACGGGAATGTTGAGACAAATAGATTAACAAAGGTTGGTTTAGCTTGAAGTAACAAGACACAGGATGGTTGAGACAAATAGATTAACAAAGGTTGGTTTAGCTTGAAGTAACAAGACACAGGATGGTTGAGACAAATAGATTAACAAAGGTTGGTTTAGCTTGAAGTAACAAGACACAGGATGGTTGAGACAAATAGATTAACAAGGGTGGTTTAGTTTGAAGTAACAAGACACGGGAATGTTGAGACAAATAGATTAACAAAGGTTTTTTAAACTTGAAGTAAAAAGACACAGGATGGTTGAGACAAATAGATTAACAAAGGTTGGTTTAGCTCTAAGTAACAAGACACGGGAATGTTGAGACAAATAGATCAACAAAGGATGGTTTAGTTTGAAGTAACAAGACACAGTAATGTTGAGACAAATAGATTAAAGAATTATATGTCCACATACCATAGCCATGCAGGGATCATCTCATGTGCATTATTGTTCCAAATCAAATCTTTGAATGTAGCATAATAGACTCCATTTAGGGGGTCGACAACTCCACTCGGCGCCCTACAGGATTTAAACCATTCTTCTTCTTGTCGCTGCTTAAATTTAAATCATTTCTTCGTAGTAAAGTGCTACCTCCTGAAAAAAATGAGATAAAAATAAATTTATGAAATAAATTATATTTTCATAGGCCAAACTGAATTGGTTGTCTTGTTATAGAGAGACGCCACCGTTGGTTGTCTTTTCGCCACCGTCTCCTCCTTTCCCTGAAATGAGAACTGTCTCCACCCATGGTCGACGAGTGTTATGTCTTCTCCATCCCATGGACTGACAAGAGTCAGAGACATGAAACATCTCCAAGGGTAGCCTACAGCCATAGGCCTACATACAATACATCGACTACACCATTTGACTCTACAGTACAGGCTCTACATGCACTTTTATCGCTGTCAACTCATGAACTGGGCTGTCAAATGACACATCGCCCTCGTGTCTCCGTGTTACAGCTACTTTCACTTTCACTTGCCTATTGTGCGGATTCAAAAGTCCATATTTGAGCGTTAAAGGACACTAAAGTGTAAAAATTAGGCCATAAAACTATCGAAATTCCCGCTGGAAAACTTTACAACAATCACGTGATAGGTACTAAAAACAAAAGACAACTTACGTCTTACGTCTTACGTCTTACGTCTTACACATGTGATAATTAGCCATGTATTCTATGTTTACATTTTGACATCATCCCCCTTGACAAATCAGAAGCCGGATGACGCGTTCTCCCTAGCCTCAAGTGAGTTTTGTGATTCGATCAAAAGCATGAACTACCCATGTATTGATATCGGTTGACCCAATACAAACGTCTCGAACTTTAACACCCAATATCTCAATTATCATTGAATGGAATATTCTAAAAAAATTACCTGCATGAATAATACAGTATTTGTGCCCTAATCCATGATAAGTGTTTCGGTTACACACCTTAAAGGGAATATGCTGAGAGATGGTAAAAAATGGTACCAAAAATTGCAATTCCTGAAAAAATGATTCTAATAAGGCCTGTATGACAAAAAAATAAACTAATATAATTTTGTATGTCCGATTAGCATCTACTTTCTTACAGAGCAGCAATATAACAGCTTATTTATCAAAACATTTGGGTTCATCTGCTTGGCTGCAACAACATACATTGTATGCAGAATGATGACAGGTGTATCTTAATGAGAATTGCTGACAGCCGTTACCAAATCATACGGTATAACCTTAATGATAATTGATAGTACATCTTTGTATATATAGATTAGTAGTAAATATTCAAGCAAGTTTCGTGAAAGTTGATGGGTTAGAGATTAGTACCGTAGAATGATTGGTAGTGTTGGGACGAGCAATTTGCAATGAATTATCCCGCTCAACACATAACAGAATTTCTAAATACAGATGGGCAGTTTTTGGCCTTCTTCTTTAGCTGGCATGCGATCACTAATCATTCTGCAAAAGCCAAAAGTGTTTTGTGGCGCTCAATCGCTGCAGCAACTTTAAGTTCTGTGGCATTGAGTCACAGTAAGGCCCTGTGATCATATTATTGTTTTAATTTTGTTGACCATTATAGCGAGACAAACCAGTGATTTAAAAACTCCATTCTGGCATCAAGTCTCAAAGATTGAGGCATTTTTCCGGAATTGTAATTTTTAGGGCATTTGTCAAATTTTGTTTTCGCTATAGCAGATTAGTCTATTCGACGATGAATATAAAGTCATACTTTCCGATTATTCTATGAGATTATCACTTTATAGATATCCATCAATTGAGATATCGAGTGCTATAAAAACACTTTTAAAAAGTACCATGCGTTTTCCTGAGCCATCCGATATTGATTTATATATGTATATAAACACGACTGATAATAAAATACTTTATCTCACATTGCTGAAGAAGGAAGTGACCAGGTGACGTTGATAGCGGATGTCTGTGACGGTACTCCTCATACGCTGCAGTGTCCTGATGGCAAGATATTCGTCTATGTCTCGGGGGATCATAACTTTGCCAATAGTACTTGTCTTAATAGTAAAGAACCAGACCCACCCTGTAACATTGAAAAGGAAAAATGGGACTACTTTTCACACTGCGTGGGGAAAACAGTTTGCTTAATTGACATAAATCAAATAGTGACGCAGGAAAAAAAGGCTAGAAAGCCTAAATGCGCCGTTGATTCGCATGATACATGGCATCTTCATCTCGCTATGACGGCAATTTGTCTAACGCCACCAACCACAACTACCCTCACAACTACCACACCATCGACTACGCCTACTCCGACTACCACAACAACCTCTTCAACGACAACACCCACCACAACCACAGCGGAGACTACCACGACAACACCGCCGACGACTACGACAGCCACCGCCCCAAATATATCAACCACTACAACACCTGCTACATCTACTCTTACTCCGACTACTACCAGCGCTACGACTACCTCCACCACTGACAGATCAACTAGTATATCTACTCAACCTATAATTACGACTACCACTGTGCCATCGTCGACTACCACTGCGCCATCTACGACTACCACTGTGCCATCGTCGACTACCACGGCGCCATCTACGATTACCACTGTGCCATCATCGACTACCACTGCGCCATCTACGACTACCACTGTGCCATCGTCGACTACCACTGCGCCATCTACGACTATCACCTTGCCATCGACGACTTCCACTACGGCATCTTCGACTACCACGACACAGTCTGCAACAAGTTCAGGAAAGCCTGCCCCGACAGCGACTACCAAAAAACGATGTTCTACGAGAAAAACAGGTAACTACAGGGTGTTAATTCGAAACATTGCCCCGTCGTAGTCAATTAGCCAGGTTAAAAGCAAGTATTGCTTAAAGGGAACTGGAACCGCCGAGCGATTTATTCAACTTTTCGACTTTCACCGCCCGAGAAAGTCAAACTTCCAACTTCCTGTTCGAGTTCAGATTTGTAGCTCCGCCCCCAGTGCCCGAGCATGCGCAGTTCAATTTGTTATTATTGAGAATCATATGAGAATCACGTGAGTCATGCGATCTTTCATTCATGAGTTTTCGTAGTAAATTCCATAGTAGTGACGTCACTCAATGATTGACAGCTAGGCGCCATGTTTCATTCATGCCTCGTTGTGATCACCCGATACGCGGGAAATGAAAACGAGGTCATACGAACTGGCTTGGCGGTTTCCGTTCCCTTTAATAAATGCTACAAGCTTTTACGGGTTCATCCTTCGACCTACTTTTCAAACTCACAGAGATAAAAGTTCGAAATTTTACTGTTGGGTGGCACGTTATATGACGTGGCTATTTGATCGAAAGTATCTTGACTTTGTGTTTTGTCCGACAAGAAACTCGCCAGGCACACTCTTTAGTTGGGGTACCTCCGGAATGCGCAGATATAAATTTTTTGGGCCATTTTAATCCTTTTTCATAATCTGTTGTAGGAGACTCCCGCCAGAGAGCAGCACTTGATAATGTCAGTGCACTGCCATACTATTTGGCTAGGTGGCAGAACCTAACATAATAACACACAGTAGTCAAGACAGCCAGTAGGCCTTCCTCCTCGATGTATATACTGCAGATTGGTGATACATGATATCATAGATTTATCTGGCTAACCTGCTCATATTTGCCTGGTATTACAACAATATTTAGCCTGTGCAGTGCATGTTTCTTGCCGGTCAGAAAATAGTTTTGGACCACATATATTGTCAACGTGGTTTTAAAGCCGCTTCCTCAAGCATTCCCGCGGAATCAGTCGCCAAGAGAAGGAGGATTATCCAGTCATGGGGTAGGTGGTGGCGTATTAATTCAGTACGTATCTTCCTGACATTTCAAGTATGAAAAATATTCTAGGACAAAAATATTTGCCAACACGCAAAGTTCCATGTCATAATTTGAATCTAAGTTTATCACGTGCCGGTCATCATGTAGGAACAGTCTGTCCTGAAAAGATTGTCGATGAGAGGGTTTTGATGGGGTGCATAGTGGGGAGATTTATCTAAGCACTCTCTGCAAGGGTACCAAGTTTGAGCCTGATCGGACTTTGAATATGGCTACGAGGCCCCCATCTTCAACATTCCAATTTGCCCTGAATCTCATGAACGGGAGACGATAGGATGTTTTACCATTGCTTTAATATTTCTCTGGTTTCCCTCTCGAATTTCTGACCGAACGGCAAGCGATCTTGAAAATGGCCTTTTGCCCTCTGTGATCTTTGAAAATAGTCAGATTGAATGCTTTATGATATGGCGCGTATCTTTCCCGGCGGTTACGAAACGCAGGACGCAGGGCATCCTGCAGCACCCTGCAAGATGGGGCCCGTCTCAACAGATGCAGAAAATGAAATGAGAAACTTTGGGGACCAGATCTCAACATATTCAGAAAATGAAGGGGTCACAGTACCTATAAGTATTGCAATCTCCTGAACCTATAACTTGTGGTATCAAAAACTTTTATGATCAGGGTATGAAAAAGGCCTCCCACTGTTTTTTCTAACATGTTGGGAGTTCATAAAGTGCCTGCAATCAAAATATATCCAGATGAAACAGGTCATTCCATACTAAGTTGAGGATTTGAATCGCAGCAAGTAGTATGTGTGATACCTTGCAATAACACAGCAGCACATACCATCATTGCCTGGATTCAATATAATCAACAGAGCCATGGTAATACACTTGAAATGAGAACACTCTGCAGGAGGTAAAGCTGTAACCCTGTCTATTTTTATAAACAAAGTCTAAAGTCTTGGGTTTTCTGTCCAGATGAAAAGGGGGACATCTCATGAAAAATAAACTAATTTGGAAAACAAGAGTGGCAACTTTGCAATAAAAACCCATCTCCACAGTATTCATCGACAGTAAACATACATAAAAAATAGAACTAGAGACCTGGGCCCGATTGATCAAAACAATTTTCAGATATATCTTGGCGCTAACTTAAATTGGCGTTTAAGTCATTTTGCCTTAACTGAAGGTGTTAACGCCAAAAAGATAGATTTAACGCCAAGGTATATAGCTCTTACTTTAGTTTTGAACAACCCAGCCAAGGGTAATGAGAGACACGTAAGCACCATAGCTGTCAAGTGGGACACTGCTCCCTTAACATATAATTGGCTGCCTTTATTGTGAATCCCCTTGGATCCCTTCAAAACCCTAACAAAAAACAAACTCCCCTTTACCCTTCACACAACTGCCCTTTAAAGTGATGCTATGATGTGATTTACAACTTTGCGGAAATACGTCCGTTTTTAATTGTTGATCACAAATGTAAAGCTCAAATTTTCCATTTTTGATTAGATTTATTATAAAATTGCTGAATGTAAACCACCGCGACCGCGAAAATGTTCATGTTGTGACGTCATCAACGAAAACGGCATCGAAGCGAGCCGTCCGGGTGGGATTAAACCATAAATTTCTAGAAAATGTGCATTTCGATTCGAAAACCTTACCGATTTATGAGAAAGTGACATAGTCATTTGTCAAAAACAGCTAAAACATTATATGGTGAAATTTGACACGAGTTACCCTTTTAAAACGTCAAATTCTCAACAGAGCCCACTTTAGAAAATCCCAACACAAGTCCCGTTAGACATTAAATCCCTCAACAAAACTGCTTTGATATCTGACCCCTCTACACAACTCCCTTTTAAACACTAAACCCCTCAACGCAACTCCCCTTTAAAACATCAACCACTTCAACAGAATTCGACCTTAAAATGCCAAACCCTTAATTATAAACACAACAACACCTAACATAGCTCCCCTTTAAACATAACTTCCCTCAACACAACTCCACAACACCAAACCCTCAGCAAGTTACCCATTGGGTAGCCGACATGACATGTGGAGGCCTATCTGAGTTCCCTTCTTCTTCTCCGTATAAAAAGGGGCCTATTGCTGACTAATTACTTGGATACAATTCTTGGTGTACAGACAACAATTCGGAATATGAGCATTAACTTTAATACTGATAGTAACTATGCCCTACTCTTATTATAATTATTGCATCCATTTGTGATTTCGTATCATTATGTATACGATGATCATCTGCAGCTTCGATAATGACTTAGATTCCTTGACCCATAATCCCCTGGGCCCATATTCATAAAAGCCTGCTAAGCCTAGTTGGCGACTATTTTTGACCCTTGCTCTCAACTAAGCACAGTTGAATACTAAGTGTTATTCAAAAAAACCCGCTAAGCTCAGTTTGGTGCGAAGTTGTCTGCTAGCTTTAGAGGTGCTCTGGGGTAGTCACAAGTTGGCAACTAAGTTTGTCAATTCTACCTTGGAGTCAGAGGCAAGATGAATTCAGAAGCTGGCAAAATTGCATCGTGTGAAGATAAAAGAACGGGATATTCAGAGACCAATATTTTTCAATGCAACTATGTTCTGTTCATTCCCCCAATGACATATTCCATAAATTTGAGCATTATCACATGTTGAAATCTTGACATTTTGAGCGAAGTCATATATCATTGTAATCATACTAGTTTTGATATGTTTCTGCCTCTACAGGTGATATTTTGATTTGATGTTTTAGGCATGCTCATGTTGCCCCCTCTAGTATTCAATGACATTGAAAAATCCTTAAATATCAAGGAATATCAAAATGTCAAAATTATGATAATTTCTATACAATATCGATCACGAAAATTAAATGAAAATTTCTTTTTACTAAAAGTATTAGAAGTAACTCCATTTTCCAGCAAAACAAAAAAACGTGGACAAAACAAAATTTAATCAACCGGGTATATCTTTTTTATTTTGGGCCCTTTTTAATTCCCAAAATCAAACTATCAAACCCTGCAACATTAAAAAAAGCCAATAGGGAAATAATAGACAATTCCAACCATATGCTGCAAACTGAATCAAAATCAGGTCATCTTATGCGGAGTTTTAGAGTTTTCAAATTATTTTAGATTTTGATATTAGGTCGAAAGGCACACAAAAAATGCTTACATGCCATCCCCTATTGAAAGAGAAACTAATGCGCCTAATTGTTGTATGTGGTTTGGGACAAAGGTCAAATGTCTTGCTAACCAGTAACAAAATCTTAGTTAACAACTACCTGGCAATGTTCTTAGCAGGTTTTTATAAATAGGAAAATAGCAGCATACTATGGAGCAACCAACTAGGCATTTGGCAGTCTGCTAGTTTAGCAGGGTTTTATGAAAATGGGCCCTGGTTGACACCAACACCACCTACCAAGCATTGGCGAGGAATGTTCCAGGTGTGTAAGGATTTGCTGGTAGTGAGTAACAACAAAATATGCTAGATTACATGATCAGGCTAGGCCCAAAAAGTGTGACCTCTGCACTCCTTTTCATACATACAGCCGTAAAGAGCGGCGCATGGCCAACATTTCGAGAGGTCATGATCGTAACGATACAATTACCAGGAGGAGTTCTAATGGCTATTTGAATTTCCCCTGTCCAAAATTTATGCAAACTTTTAATATGGGTGCGAGCTTTAAAAATGCATGAACGCCAAATAGGCAAGAAGCTACTATTCATGCACTTCCAGCTATCAAAAAAATGTGGTTGCGTTTATTCAGCGATTTGGTTCTCCAATCCCAAATTTCGGGTGCTCTCTCGCTAACAAACAACGTGTTACGAAGGTAAGTTCATTTCTTCATACAAACGATGCCGTCCTAGTCTCCGAAAGTCCCAATCATGACTGGATGTATGTATTTCATCTATAGTAAGTTCAAATATTATTTTTCTCCGAACTAGGGTATAGTATGCTTTGCTCACAACTGACTCCGATCAACTGGTCCGATCAACTCTCAACAAAAAGCAAACTCCAAGAAAATATATACGAGACAGAGTGGATGGGTTTTAGTGCATCTATTCCTTTAAACATTATACAGTGACAATGTGGACCTATAATATGTAAAGAGCAAGCTCTAGTGAACTCACACAACTGTTTGACATGGGGGAGCCCCCAAACCCCCGTCCTTCTGACATATTTAGCCAGTACATTGGGGGATGAGTCCCCAAACCCCTTCCCCGTTCTCTGAAAGTGACAGGTTTTAGTCAGTACATTGGGGGGAAGGCACCCCCCCCCCCCCCCCCCATTGGACTCTAAAAATAGAATTCCTTGGAGAGGCTGAACAATAAGGCCCCATAAAGAAATAGTCCCCGTCCCGGTAGCTGTCTCATAACTGCTGACAGAAGCAGCTCTTTGTGGTGAAAAAATAATTGAATGCATGTCATGACACCCAGGAGCTTTTTCTCATTTCTGAAACAGTTGCATGGTTGGAATGAATTTCCAAATCAGTCCGTCAAATCTCTATGCAATGAAAATTGAAATGTCACAACTCTCTCCACCGACGTTGTCCTGTATGTCCTAGCAGACGATTTTTAAATAAATGATGTGATGGATATACTTGTAGATTGGAATGAATTATTTCTTCAATGATATGAAATTTGAAAACCCTCTGACATGTCTGAGTACAAAAATGCAGAGGCAAGACACATCATGCATGTCATGTCACCCAGGAGCTTTTTCTCATTTCTGAAACAGCTGCATGGTTGGAATGAATTTCCAAATCAGGCCGTCAAATCTCTATCCAAATGGAACTTTAAGACCACTCTATATTTGTGCAGTAGTGTTAAAACTGACTTCTTTGAAGTAAAGTACGTAAATCGAGAAGAAGAGCACATTTTCTTTGTCTGCAATGAAATGTCACAACTGCCTCCGCCGACGTTGTCCTGTATGTCCTAGCAGACGATTTTTAAATACATAATGTCCCACACCCCACGTGACTTCATCGACGAGTGTGCGAAATCCTTTTGTTCAGCCTCATTCAGCCTTTTGTCGCCTCCTTGGTCGGTCGACTGGCTTCCCCTCCTGTCCATTTTGCTTTTCTCGGATTTTCGACCACAGTATTTTGTGTCTTTCCTCTCAGGCTTGCCTGAATCTCACGGCTCTTTATCTATCTTTCTTCGGGTCACCCTAGGGAGCTTCTTCGCTCGGCTAGGGGGGACGACATCGTAGCAAACCATTGGGGGGCGTGCTCGAGCCAGAGATATGAGATATATATATGTAACTGTCGCCTTGGGAGTCTTGCGTAGGCTCGCCAGTGAGCACAGTGGAGATGAATCGGGCGTTGCAGTTCCTCTCTGAACGCGCCGATAGGCGATTATATAGGGGAAGTCACGCTCGACTATTTTTTAGTCTGATTCGAACTCGAAAATTTTCTACAATTTTACATCGCCAAAGCCAGACAGTGCACATATATATATTGGGCAAGCTTACGTCAGAGTCACTCTACGAGCTGTCAGTTCGCCCTTGCGTAATTTTAGAATTTTCGGGCGATTCCTCGCCATGCGGGCAAGAGCAAAATTTCTAAGCCGGCATTTGTGTCCCTTGTTTCGTAAGTACAAAGCCTAGAGTTCCTAAACCCATGTCAGATAACAAGGAATAGCGCCCTTGTTTAGCTCTTTACTTCCACCCGGGGTAACTTCCCTAGTGATCTTTTTCACGTGGGTGGGGGGTTGAGAGCTTTCTGTCCTTCCTAAATGTAATCTCTATTTGTTTTGCAGAATCAACGCTTTAGAGCGTATAACGTGCCAACATGGGAACTAAAACGCCATTTGATCCGGTGTCAGTTTCGCGCTCTGCAAGGTTCTCGCAAAGCTGGGTAAACCTCAAGGGACAGAAAGCCCAACTCCCCGCCCAATTTTGCCCAAAATTTGAGGACGTTTTTTCCCGGCGGCTGAGCTTTGATGTAAATAGTATTGCGCTAAGAGACCCAGATAATTTCGTTGCCGGCCAGTTGCACGAGCATGCCAGTTCTTGGGATGAAATTCTTCCCCCTGACGACCCTATGTCGCAACAGTACAGCCACTGGCTACATAATGGAGGGGACATAGAGCCATTTTTTAAGCATTTCAAGGGAAATTTTAAAGGGCAAGCATTTGACTCTCAGCGCCCGCCTTCTGAGTCGTTCCCAAATTCGCCCTCCTGTGCTAAATTTGCAAGCTTTATTGCATCAGAGTTGGAACAAAGAATAAAGCCATCTTTAGAGAATGCGGTAGAGGTACTTCCTATTGTGACATCCTAGGCGCGGGAAACCCGGCGGCATCTCCGCTCGTTAATTCGTACATAAAACATATAGCAGGGGAGCAAGCAAGCGCTCAGGTTGTTCCCACTCAGGCCAAGCCAATGTTTCTCTCAAAAATTATCAAAATTGCCGCCTATATTGATGATCAAATAACTCGTAGTAACCTGTCGCCAAGGCAACGTTTCGCTCTACATAGAGATCAAGCTTATTTCAAACTTCAATTCTTTGCGGGAGATCGTGCCAGTGATTTAGGCAGAGTCGCAAGCCAACTTAGACGTGTGCGGCGATTCACGGACAACTCGGGTGTGGCGATATCGCACTCCTTCACAAAGGCGATTAGGGGGGCTACCGGCGTTTGCAACACTTTCACGGTTACGCGCTGTGCCAATGTTGCTACCTGCCCGATTGCGGGTCTTGACCGTTATGCAAGCTGGGCTCGTTCATGGGCGGTGGATCTCTCCTTAGGTTATCTCTTTAGAGTGGTATCGGAAAATGGTACCGTCTTATTAATAAATAAACCCGTATAATACACTACTATGTATCATCGCCTGATCCATTTCCTACGTACCCTCGGCATATACCAGGGTGAGACCCCTCACAGCATGAGAGCGGGTTGCTCTATCACCCTAGCACTTTCTGATACGCAGCAACCTCTACACACTCTCGTGAAAGAACGCCACCGACACGATCGCCACCGACACGATGAGGCACGTGGGTTGGTCGACAAGAAAATCTTATGCTTATTACACTAAGGAAGGCTCGTTGAAGCGAGCTATCGCCGTTGCCCGTAGTTTGGCTAGCTCCTCAAGTGCACCACTCAGGCTGGAAAGAGAGTTCGAGCAGTATGCATCCTTTAATGCCTTGCCGCCAGCGCTATATAATTTTCACGCAAATCTGATTCAGCACAAAATACGATTAGATTGTAAGCGCTCATTCAATTACATTAGTTCCTTAATTCAATGATATGAATGCATACATGTTCACAACGAGGACTTCTATATCACGGTAATCGCAGGCCCCTAAACCAAAACTCTTCATCAAGTTCTAGCTTCTATCATCATTCTCACTAAAGTGATTTCGCTAATAATACGTTTTGCGTTTGCATCATGTTAACTCCCGTTTCTGTAGCCGTATGTCACGTATATACATGTACTCTTGGTTCAAAGGAATAAAAGTATCTCTGTATAAGATATATCCGCCTTGTATAATTTTTCTTTCACGCGTTGGAGAAGCTATAGGAGTTTTGGGAGTGGTGGGAGTGTTGGAATAGGAATGAGTGAGATTTTGCCTGGCGCATTCGAAATTGAAGGAATGTCGTGCTCATTTCCTCCCAATACTCTTCCTCATGAGCACACGATTGGATGGAGTCACGTGGGGTGCTATCACACCCCACGTGACTTCCTCGACGAGTGTGCGAAATCCTTTTGTTCGGCCTCATTCAGCCTTTTGCCCCGAGAGGGGAGGAGAATGGCTGCTCCCCAGCTGTCCCGTTCGAGGAGACAAGACAACAATTGATTTTTTAAGCCTTTAAGCAGTTAAATTGTCAATGTTTGACCGCGACGCATCAAATACTGCGTGGGGTTGTGAATCTGAAATTTAGATTATGTTATTCCGGAGAGTCGGGCAAGTAAATGGTGAAAAATAAACTGGTAGTTGACCACGGAAATTTTTTGATAATCGACAAATTAGACAGACTTTGATATTTCCACTCTTTTCAGCCAACTGGCAGAAAAACTCAAAACACGCCCCCTATTACCCAATTAGCAAAATTCGAAATTAATTTTTTTTTTCATCAAATAATTTCTTTATATCTGTAGACTTGCCACACCAAATATATTTTCAGAACCTCTCCAAATATGTACTTGAGAGTTAAAAACATGCACTCGTCTAATTGATAGGCCTAGTTCATACATTAGAGATAGCGTCGTCAGCTTTCTTGAGACGTTTGCTTTGCCCACCCACCCACCCTAGATCTCCGTCCTTTCGCTTTTCTGCTTTTGCAGATGTCGTGCTCAGTTCCTCCCAATACTCTTCCTCATGAGCACACGATTGGATGGATTCACGTGGGGTGCTATCACACCCGCACTTGAGTGGCGCCGGTGTGAATAAATCTACTTGTGTGAATGGTCAATGGCTCATGACGTCATGAAATAATTGCGTCACGAGGAAGGAAACAATGGGAATCACGTCCGACGTGGTAACTGTGGGTGCGGTGCGTCATGAATGCAGGATCGGCCAACGCGCGGCCCGTATGGCATGCGACAAACTGTACCGGAACCAGAATTGTCATGGGTCTGCACAATTTTTTTCAGATTCGATGGACATGATGGATATATGAATTTTGTTTACACTTTATACATACGTAACCATTACACTCACTACGTTGTGTGAGTTAATATGTAAAGAGCAATCTCTAGTGAACTCACACAACTGTTTGACATGGGGGAGCCCCCCAAACCCCCGTCCTTCTGACATATATAGCCAGTACATTGGGGGATGAGTCCCCCAAACCTTCTCCCCCGTTCTCTGAAAGTGACAGGTTTTAGTCAGTACATTGGGGGGAAGGCCCCCCCCCCCATTGGACTCTAAAAATAGAATTCCTTGGAGACGCTGAACAATAAGGCCCCATAAAGAAATAGTCCCCGCCCCGGTAGCTGTCTCATATCTGCTGGAAGAAGCAGCTATTTGTGGTGAAATAATAATTGAATGCATGTCATGACACCCAGGAGCTTTTTCTCATTTCTGAAACAGTTGCATGGTTGGAATGAATTTCCAAATCAGTCCGTCAAATCTCTATGCAATGAAAATTGAAATGTCACAACTGTCTCCACCGACGTTGACCTGTCTGTCCTAGCAGACGATTTTTAAATAAATGATGTGATTGATATACTTGTAGATTGGACTGAATTATTTCTTCAATGATATGAAAATTGAAAACCCTCTGACATGCCTGAGTACAAAAATGCAGAGGCAAGACACACCATGCATGTCATGACACCCAGGAGCTTTTTCTCATTTCTGAAACAGTTGCATGGTTGGATGAATTTCCAAATCAGTCCGTCAAATCTCTATCCAAATGGAACATTATGACCACTCTATATTTGTGCAGTAGTGTTAAAACTGACTTTTTTGAAGTAAAGTACGTAAATCGAGAAGAAGAAGACGTTTACTTCGTCTGCAATGAAATGTCACAACTGTCTCCGCCGACGTTGTTGTCCTGTATGTTCCAGCAGACGATTTTTAGATACATGATGTCCCACACCCGCACTTCAGGACAGTGGCGCCGGTGTGAATAAATCTACTTGCGTGAATGGTCAATGGCTCATGACGTCATGAAATAATTGCGTCACGAGGAAGGAAACAATGGGAATCATGGTAACTGTGGTTGCGGTGCGTCGTGAAAGCAGGATCGGCCAGCGCGGCCCGTATGGAATGCGACGAACCAGAATTGTCATGGGTCTGCACAAATTTTTTCAGATTCGATGGACATGATGGATATATGAATTTTGTTTACACTTTATACATACGTAACCATTACACTCACTACGTTGTGTGAGTTATAACCTGTTAATATGTAAAGTCAAGGACTTGGTGAGCCCCCCCCCCTTTAGGTCGGGGGAGCACCCCCGAACCCCCCTACGATAGTGTAACGTTTTTACCCAGTACAATGGAGGGGAAACCCTCCCCCAAACCCCCCCATGTTGGGACCATCCATAGTTCCTTCCGACACTTACACATTTCATTTGTGATGTATGAATAGTTGTTTGGCCTACTACGCATTTTGCATGGTACAGTTTGAAAATAGACAGGTTTCGCAGGCATTACGAAGAGCTCCGTACGATGAAGTACGAATAATGTAAAATGTATTTTACAGATGATTTATCTGATTATTTCCCCTACTCCTACTGTAACTAAGACGGTATAAAGGCCGAAATCATTTACTAATGACGCGCAAATGAATCAGTACAGAGTTGAAGTACTTCGTTGTGAAACCTACCTATTAGTTCACTCGTTTGATCCTGATGTACTGATATCAATGAGGATATGTATGGCAAGCCAAAGCGGAAAAAATGCAGTACGTATAGGAACACAAATTTAACGTCAGGACCTTTAATTTTTTATCTAAATTCTCCTTTTTCAATACTTAAAAAATTCATATCATGAAAAAATTGAAGAGCCTACCATAGAATTAAAGTTTTTTCCTATTGGTTTCGTCTTTTCATCCGTTAATTTTCCCATAAAGCGTAAAAAATATCATGTCAAAAAACTTTTTCATACAAGAATTTTTCATTTCGTAAAAATATTTTTTCATAATAGAAAATGTTTCGTTTAGGAAAAATATTTTATCATATCAGAAATTTTTCGTTCAGTAAAATATTTTTCACATCAGGAGCACGTGATCAGTTAGGAGCACGTGACAACAAAATTTGCTGACGTCATGTTTTGGTACTTTCGTAGCGTAGCGGTCGTGATCTAAAATTAAAAATCGAAAATGTCTCGCCGCGAGGAGATACAATAAGAATTGTATTTCATCATCTGGATGTCGTCTTTGTGTCATTTATACCATGTATATTCCCGGTACACGACTTAGATTTCGGGAGGAATTGAATGATACAGGAGGATTACAATATGAAGCATGGAATCATTTTTGCAACACGACAATAGTACCAAACAATTTTTGCGGTCAAGTGCTCCTGGAAGGTCACGCGCTCCTGGTATGAAAATGTTTTTACTGAACGAAAAAAGTTCTGATATGATAAAAATATTTGTATGATAAACATTTTTCTGTATATAAAAAATGTCTTTACTAAACGAAAAAAAAAATCTTTTTACAGAACGAAATATTTTTAACATGATCGATGATAGTTTACGGATATGAAAATATGAAGACAAGATGAATAAAAAGCCCTTTTAAAAAAATTTATGATATGATTTTGTTTTAAAGTATGGAAAAAAGGAGATTTAAATAAGAAAATGAAAGGTCCTGACGTTAAATTTGTGTTCCTATACAAACAAATGAAGTCCTGCATTTTTTCCGTTTGGCTTGCCATAGATATGGTGACTGGCAATAAATACTAGTAAAGGTTTTGGTCATCCAACGTTACCATCAACCAAGGTTACCATCAATCAAAAGTGTCTAACAGGCCAACAACACGTCGTACGGATGAATGTGATGAAAGTGTGAACGTGAGCAGGCACGATGCCCAATGCCGCACCCCCCGATCCGCGTCTGACAACACGATGGGTGGTCAGTAAAAGCTGCCCCGCTTTTCAAAAGGTGAATATTATTATGTTAGGTATAACAACTTTGAATATATAAGAAAGTACCGTTGATCAGTACATGACAAATACAACTGAATTGCTTCTTAGGAAATGAATATGTCAGTAAATCTAAATAGTGAAATGTGACTAAATAAAATTGACAATTCGGCAAACCAAACTATTCTACAGAACAATGGAAATCCCAAATAACTAATATAAAGACTGCTAGATAAGCCATTAAGTTGATCTGACTTTGATGATTTTTCCGTATGGACCCCCCCCCCCCCGTTTTAGTCCTTTTGGTGAGTCCATTTAATCAAGATTGCATAGGGATTATGAGGTATTAGCCATTCAGTTTGTGCATCTCGGGAATATTTCCTCCCAACTAATGAAATAAAAGATAAAATATTGTGCAGCTTTGCTTTTTGGAACGAGACAGTTCGCCTGCAAATATATCTCTATCAAAAATAGCTCTTTTAAATTTTGAAATTGACCGAAGAATAACGATTTTAGAGCTATAAATGTAAGGCATTTTTGGCAATCTCGCCTGGTTCTCATCGTTTGATGAAGCGCCGCCGCTTTGCCGATCAGTTAGCGAACCCCCGCCTCGAACAAGACGCAGTGTTTTGTGGATCCAGACTGATCACTCAAACGTGTTCAGTTGCCGTGCGCAGTTGTTACTGCAGAACGGAAAATATCCGTGGCATATAATTTTCGCGAATGCCTCACGATGGACATATTATTCGCGTCAGAATATTTTCAGGAATGAAGAATTTTTCTCCAAAAAAATTTAAACTGTCTATTTTGACTTTAAGCTCTTAGTGAATGGGGACTGTAGTGTAAAATGTCCCCTACTTAACATAATATGAGCAATAGTTAAGGAAAAGTTGTTTAAGTGAGGTGTAATTATCACAAGTGCTAATTACGCGTGGTATACACATGGGCCTTTGTTGGGCCAAGCTGTATGCAGTTCCTCTGTGGCAAGAATGACATGGATTTCAGGCGAAAAGCAAGATATTTTCGCGGCAGAATATTTTCGCGAGCCTGGCCTACTCGCGAAATTCGCGAAAATATTCTGCAGATGAAATCTTTCCGTTCTACAGTATATAGTGCACACTATTTTGGAACTGTAAAATTGAAATCACTTATAAAAATTTACTGTGTTTATACTTTAAATGGAATTTCAAATGTTCTGGAATAGTGAATTTTACTAAGAAGGCTTATCCTCATGAATCTAATCCAAAATTAAATGTCATAAATTTTTGAAAAGAGGGTCATGCACATGTCAACTATATGTTGCTACGTTGACGATGTTACAATGTCCATTGGTTGCACTTTATTGTAGAATAAGTTTGAGAAGTTTTGTCAGGACTCCATGAAAGGGGAATGTCCGTGAAAGAGGAAGGTCCTCTTTACTTTTCTAGCTGTCCATTTGTATATTATGCAAAGAGAGTGTTCACAAATCCTCCTTTTTTGTAAAATGAGACATTTCACTGCTATAATTGCTCATATATTCATGTTCAAACAAACCCAATCACCAGTCAATCAAAGTTTGAACAAAATTAGCCCAAACACAAAGCGTCCTTAGAATAAAGTTTGTAAAATTTCACTAGTTTTTGAGGTTTCTTTGTGAAAGTGGGGTTTATAAAAACATGTTTTCTACAAAGATAAATTATCTCTAGGAAAATTAGCATATATATTCTTGTTCAAGCAATCAAAGTCATCAATCTGACTGTGGGTTCAACAAAATTTAGGCTAGACTTCGACCAATATTAAAACACTGTATTTTGTAGATTAATGCAAAGAGAGTGTTTAATACAAATCCTCTTTGTTGTAAGATGAGACATTTCACTGCCAAAACTGCTCATATATTCATGTTCTCATAGACCTAATAATCAGTCTGTCAAAGCTCTAACGAAATTGGCCAAAACATAAAGCATCCTGAGAACAAAATAACTTTTATAATCTTTGTAAAATGTCTGTTCATCAAAGTCACTATTTTCAAAAATCAAGCATGCTTCCAGTCAGAGTAGTCACTACACTAAACGATGATATATGTATTAAGCATTGTACATATACTGGTAATTAATGTCTTCCTGGGTGATACAGACTGCATTGTTTAGAATTAGGCTTGTTTAAACACATCTGGACGCAAGGACCCAACGCGCCGCGTAGCGGCAAAACATCGAAGCTGGCGAAACATTTATAACGGGTCACCGTGATCTCATTATGGACTAATAGTGCGATAATGGGGTTGTAACTATTTGCTGTATATTGTCACGAGGAAAGAAAAGCACACGACCTAACGCCAACCTATCTATGTAAAGTGATAATCAGAAAGTATAAAGTTCAGGAAATCTTAATAGATAATCATTCCTTATCGTCTTTTGATAGCATCTTTAATTGTAAATAGTATATGCCTACGTCACAGAATCTCTGCAATGGTCATTTTTGTCGCAGTGGTCTTGCGCAGCCAGACCTTCTTCACTTATTAGTCTGGCGCAAGCCAGGCGTTCATTGTACTAGACCTAGACGTTTTCCACCACAATGTATCTGGGCCGAAGAAACACTGCGCAAGATTACCTCGAGCTGGAGCTAAGAATAGATTATGCGAATGATCATACTTCCACATTGAGTTTTCCCATAATGGTGCATATCGCTCGAAGTTAGCCTAATACCATTAAGTCCCGCGTAGTGGCACTGAGGCGTCCGTTGTAATAGTAGGATAGTAGGTGCCTCTGGGGACTTGCCCAGCACGCATCACGTGATTCCAGATACGAGAACCGCTACTCAGGATATTGGTACATGTCTGGATACGAATACGAGCTCAATGGATATCCTTTCATCGATTGTGACGTTGAATTGCAAAGGTCTAAAACAGAATTTTAATTACGTTACTGACCTTATCAAAAACCATGATATAATATGTCTTAGTGAAACCTGGCTTCGGCCCAACGAGCTACAGGGCGTGTCTCGAATGATCAGCAGTGTCGGTGAACTCTCTGTTTATTCTAAGTCTAGCATGACAGACACTGATGAGGACTTCAGCGGCAGACCCTTTGGGGGTCTGTCGTTTGTAGTGAAATCGAAGCCTCACTACTGCAGCAGTGAGATTAGCTCCCCCTCTGATAGGATCCTAGCAGTCGGTCTCCATGATACCACCGGTTCGTTGATTCATGTCATTGTCAATGTTTATTTACCGTCCTTCAAGTCTGGTGACGCTGGTCAACTCTCACTGTACATTGAAACTTTAGATGCGCTACAATGTATCATTGACGAATATGGACCGCAGGCTCCCATAAAACTGTGCGGTGATCTCAACACCCGTCTGCCAAGGGACGCTATGATAGATAGTAACGGTAGTTGATAAAGTATGGAATTAGTGAAACCTTGGAAACACTGATAAACCTTGTAATATTCAATGTAAACCATGGAATCACTGTGCAAATAGCGCGGGAAATCGGGTGCGTTCCTTCCACGATTTATACCCTCCCAACTGACAGTCTCGTCCCAGCTGACTTTATTGATAGCAATTTGCCAGTTAGTTCAGAAGCCAACATTTTTAATGTGGAGGATGACGTCATCAATTGGCAATGCGCTGTGGTCGTTAAAATATTTTATTTCTCTTCAATGGAAGCAAAAATTAGTTTTTATGATTGTTTTGTATTCCATAGACGATAAAGTATTATGCTCGGTACTAGATGCACGAGATCGTAGGACAAACACACACGTGAATAAAAAAACCTCTTAGAACTGGTGACGTCACAAAGATCTCTGCATCCCTCGATGCGTACTGGAAGATGTAAGAAATCGCTCACGGCGAAGGAAATTTTCATCCGCAAACTTCGGTAATAAACATACATGACTAGGCTTCTTTTATTCATCGTTTGTTATAAAATATCAGTCAATCATAGACAATTAGGCCTAGACATAGTCGTCAACCTTATCCATGCATAATGCATGACAGGCCCCTGATTTTCTATGTATCACCCTGTATGAACAGACCGATCCGTAGTTCAAATAGGCCCCGCGTGGTGGTGGCGTATTTATAAGCGGAGCGCGATTGGTCCATATTATGGGTGTGTGGTGGGCGTGTCTTCCCATATTTGGGAGATCAGTACTGTACACTGGAGGCGAGGTACAACTGGGTTGTTCTAAAATATAGACTATTGAATCGGATATGCGACAGATTTCTAAATTACCATAAAATTCCGATCTGATCATGTAAGAATAAGCTCCAAATGTTGATTCGTAACCACGTTAGGTTCGAATGGCATTATTTCATGTTTTTATGCATTTTAAGGAGTGTTTCCAAGGTTTATCAGTGTTTCCAAGGTTTCACTAATTCCATACTTTATCACCTACCGATAGTAACTGGGCTAGGGAGAAGTGTTTCAATGCTAACAGTGTTCTCTTGTACGATTCCATTGCTGCGAATGAACTGAGTGTTGTGGACTTCAAGTATAAACAACAAGTCCAATACACGTACTTTGTTCATAAATCTCGGACTTTCACATGGATTGATCACATCTTGGCCAACTCCCACGATGTTGCTTCTGTCACAGAATGTAGGATCATTCCGGAGGAGAGCAACAACGTTAGTGACCATCTACCAATTACAATGAAATTCAAACTGCGCATTAAAGTAGGGGCTCCCAAAACTGACCGGGGAATTCGCTATGTTCCTCCACCTTGAACGCGTGCCAGTCTTTTGTGTGCGCCCGGGCGAAAACCGCGAGTCGATTCAGTCTCGCATTGACCAATATTGTGACACTATTATTGACTCCATGCATGGTGCGCTGAAGAAATCGAACTGTGAACGTGTTGCTACGCCCCGTCTAAAGTATTGGTGTCCTGAAATAACCCAGTTAAAGAAGCGGAAATCTTTTTGGTGGAAACTGTGTGTAGATAACGGCCGCCCCCGAAGTGGCCCGGTCTTTGACTGTTACAAAAATGTGAAAAAACAGTATCGCAAGTCGTCGCGTCTTCTAATTCAGCAAAGGCTGAATATCCGGGTTATTCGTATTGCGGATCAATATAAGGAGAATCGCAGTCGTGTTTTCTGGAGCTCCATTAGACAGAGTCGGAGCCCTCAAAAAGTGCCGTCTCTGCTCACTGTCTCCGACTTCATGGCTCATTTCAGTAACATTATGCATGATGAGAAAAAAGATATGACGAAACGGCAACTCAGTATTGAAACTGAAGTTAAAGACTTTTACTCTAAAAACTCTGCCACTGTTTTCAGCTCATGTGTTTCTTCCGAAAAAATTAAAAAGAAAGTCCTTGGTCTACGCAAGGGTTGTGCCCCGGGGCAAGACTGTATCACGTCGGAGCAATTGGCAAACGGTTGCTCAGCTGGCCTGATCGGACACCTCATGGCGCTGTACTCGACAGTCTTCTCAAGGCATGTCGTTCCAAACTGTTTCAGAACCGGGGTAATTATCCCATTGTTAAAGAAACCTACTCTCAATCCGAACTTACCGAATAGCTACCGGCCTATAACTTTGGGATCTGTTTTTGCTAAGTTAGCTGAGTTGCTTGTGAAACCACAGGAGGAGGTGGATCTAAGTGACTGTCAATATGGTTCCCGCAAAGGGAGAGGTACTGAATTCTGTTCTGTATTACTTATGATGTATCCATGTACGCAAAGGAGAAATGTTCCCCCTTATACGCGTGCAGTTTGGACGCCGAAAAATGTTTTGACAAAATCTGGCACGCAGGCCTCTTTTTCAAAGTGATAGATAAATTGCCTCCGGACAATTGGATGTTTCTTTATGAATTTTACTCTTGTTTGAATGCTGAGATCCGTTGGAACGGCTGTCGAAGCCCAGTCTTTCTAATAACACGAGGAACCCGTCAAGGTAGTGTTTTATCTCCACTTCTTTTAAACATCTTTATTGATGACTTGTTACGAAAACTTGAATGTCCTGGTCCCGGTGGAATACGGATTGGTGCTACTGTCTTAAAGTGTTTTGCCTATGCCGATGACATTACTTTGCTGAGTCTGACATCCACTGGCCTACAATATCTTATTGATCTTTGTGACTCGTATGCCAAAGAATGGCGATTTTCCTTCGGGATCAAAAAGTGTATGGTGATCGGTAAATCAACACTTAAGAAAGACCCTGAATGGGCTATTTCTGGATGTGTGATGGAGAACTCGGACTCCTTGGACATATTAGGTGTGGCTTTCGAGAAAGTCGCCAGTGGACATGGACATGTTGAAAACCGCGCGCGATCTTGTAGAAATGCCTACTTTAGTTTTAGTGGCTGTGGTATGTGTTATCCAGGTCTCTGGACTGGTGCGAAAGTGAAACTTCGGGAGAGCATGTGCTCTCCGTCACTATTTTATGGTATGCACACAATTGATCTGAGTCGGGGCAATTTTCGGAAACTGGAAAAGTTGCAGGGTTCTCTGATCAAACGATGCTTTGGTTTATCGAAATGTTGTCATCATAGCCCTCTATTAGAGGCATTAGATATTGACAACCCGCGGAAAGTAATCGAGCAGAAGCAAATTGGACTTTTAAGAAGGATTCTCTCCATCGATTGTAAAGCACGAGACGTCGTCATTGGCACGAGAAAAATTAAGGGTACACTGTGTAACCGAGTGTTTAGTTCGTCGGGCCTCTCTGCCGCCAATGTCCTGTTTGTAAATCCAACATGTAGGCCTAGACGTATCACCAGGGAGGAGAATGGAATTGTCGATTCGGTAAAAACCTTATGTGCCAATCTAAACCGGAAAAAACATAAACTATTGAAGCTTTTACTTTCACCCTTTTGATCGCTTTTTTTCTATTCGTTCTCTGTGTATGATTTTTATTGCATATTGTGTTGTCTGCTCCTTATTTGGAGGTTTTTTACAATAAATTATTAATCAAGCCTGGTTGAGTCACTCTGTGTTATGACGGACTTAACCAAAATTGCTTACATTTTCGCATTGCTACAATGAAAAACCTAATACTAAAACCACATGTATGTTGACTGTGCTTTAAGAGAGACTGGCATCATGCCTAGTCTCTCTTAAAACACAGTCAACAGACACCACTATACCCCCTCACACTCCCTACCTTAATACTTCTGGTTATGTAATAATCACACAAAGCAGCAGTGACCCATATCCTCAACCCAAAGGAGGTGTTAAACCCTGCTGCCCTCTGTTGGATTAGTGAAAGGGAGGGCGGCTGATCAATGGAACAGCCTCCTTGCTATTGTTTGGGGTTGAGGAATTAGGCTCACGCATGGTTGGGAACAATGGACGATCTTGAGGGAAGATAGAATAAAATTTGAATCGGGACGTAATGGCGTAGAACATTTGCCTTGTGGGCAAAATTTCTGCGGCTTATTTGTGATCAAATCATATTCCTCAACTCTAAGAGTCTTTTTTTGGAACCAATATCAAGGGAGATTTGGCGACGGAAAATTGATCCATGTATATGACACGCCAAAGTGGAATCCATGCAAGACTTGAAAATATAATGCAACATTTTGAAATATATTGGAAACCTTAAAAAAACATGGCAACATTGAAAAAAACATGGCAACATTTTGAAAAAATGAACGCAACATTCACGTGACCAAACAATACCACGTGACTTTCCTTTATGGGCTTGAAAGACCTGGAGATGAGCTTGCAGTGGTACCTCGGTGAGTTAGTGATAGCCAACCGAAAGTCCAATATACGTATATGTTTAGGTTTGAGCTGCAAGGAGAAATGTTTGTAGAACCAGAGTTGTGTTCGTCATCGGCTTTTATTTGAAGGTGGCATATACGGTAACGCACATCAATCCGGGCATCAATCACACTTGACAGCAGCCTCGTAATGTTCCGTTAGGGAAGAAACCACGGTAAGTGTCGAAGATAACATGCAAAGTTTATCAACACCAAGAAAAAAATCACTAGAGAAGAGTCAATCGGAATGGCATGAATGGCGCTCTATAGCATTTGAATCTGACCGATGAAATGCGATGATAACTGTTGCTCTTGCCTCCGATTTATGATTAATGTTGTTATTTGTATAATTATCAATAACTATTATTCGCGTACTTACTGGTGGCTTTGTGATTTTCCGCTGATTTCCGCGGAAATTCGCGTTTTATAAGGCCATGGGAATCAGTAATCCGGTTTACGATCCGAGTGATTTAAAAAGATGATGAGGCTTTTTTTCATTTTTCATTTTTCATTATTCATTATTTATTTTTTCTGAGAAAATACAGGTACTAGTAATTGCTTCAGCGCCTCAGAGGCTGCTTGTGTGAGAGACAAGACCACAATTGATATTTTAAGCCTTTTAGCAGTTAAATTGTCAATGTTTGACCGCGACGCATTAAATACTGCGTGGGGTTGTGAATCTGAAATTTAGATTATGTTATTCCGGACAGTCGGGCAAGTAAATGGTGAAAAATAAACTGGTAGTTGACCACGGACATTTTTTGATAATCGACAAATTAGACAGACTTTGATATTTCCACTCTTTTCAGCCAACTGGCAGAAAAAACTCAAAACACGCCCCCTATTACCCAATTAGCAAAATTCGAAATTAATTTTTTCATCAAATAATTTATTTTTATCTGTAGACTTGCCACAGCAAATATTTTTTCAATACCTCTCCAACATGCACTCGTCTAATTGATAGGCCTCGACCCTCCAACCTATCAATATTGGTAGACGGTAATAAAGGCACTGGAAAAAATGGCACTGGAAAAAAGGTACGGAAAAAAGGCACTAGGTAAAAAAAGCACTGGAAAAAAGGGCACCTAAAAGGCACTAGGTAAAAAAGGCACTGGAAAAAAGGGCACTACCTTTTTTCCAGTGCCTTTTTTACCTAGTGCCTTTTTTTCCTAGTGCCTTTTTTACCTAGTGCCTTTTTTTCCAGTGCCCTTTTTACCTAGTGCCTTTTTTTCCTAGTGCCTTTTTTCCTAGTGCCTTTTTTACCTAGTGCCTTTTTTTCCAGTGCCTTTTTTACCTAGTGCCTTTTTTTCCGTACCTTTTTTTCAAGTGCCTTTTTTTCCAGTGCCTTTATTACCTATATTCATGAATATTCATTAGTGGTCTTGTCTCGTGAGCAGTTTGCACAGGACGTGTGTAGGCCCCGTTGAATTCACTAAACTCATTATTGATTATTTAGTTCCAGGAATTTATAGACGGCGCTTTAGTATCGCCCATTGCATGCGGTCTGCTCATCATGACAGCCAGACCAGTGATTGCAAATCAGTCTATACCAACAACATATCACGCCATCATATGATACAATCGACAAAATATCAATCAGTGACTATTGTATTTGATGGATGATTGTTTATTTCTTTTATTGTGAACTCGGGAAAGGTAGAAATATACCCGGGAATAAAAAATTTGGTAACGTCGTGAGGCAGATTGTGGCACTCACATTCGGGAATGTTCGGTCATCTTCGAATTTTCTCGGTAAATCTTCACTTTGGCGCTCTGGGCATGAGCCGACATCGATGTTTCGCGGTAGAAAATTGGTAGTATTAATGCTAACCACCCCCAAACTCTTCGAAACTCAACAGAATTGTAGTAATACGCTATGTTTACGATGTTGTATGTCTTTCATGCTTTACTGAGCCATATTTTTCCAAATAATGATTTTTTTGGAAAATAATGAAATATTTTGGCGGGGGTTAAAACGGCATGCGGGCGGTGGACGGTAAACCGGATTATTCATTCCCATGGCCTAACTGAACTAAACCGAATAGCAGTAGTGTGAAGGAATCTTGAATTTACGTCGGGAAAGAAATGTTAACTTTTCCCTGAAAAATCTCAAGTCTTCCGGCACCTTCATAATTATTTCATTGGATTTCGTCTAGACCTTTACAGATGAATCTGTAAGTTCTATATGTTCCGCGGTTCATATGGTCCCCGGGTCCTATATTCCCCGAGTTCTATGGTCCCCGGGCCCAATGTACCCCCCCCCCCCCCCCACAGGACTGATGTGTTTCGATCTGTAAAAGCCGTTTTTAATAAACATTTTATGCCCCACTGATTGATCAGGGCCAAAATAACGGTTCGAAGAAACCCTGACCATACCTCGATTTCTCAACTTAATCAACGCTACCCTTATTCTAATTCAAACATGAAATGCACTCTTTCAGCCTTATTCTATCACCAAGCCTCAATGTCATATCGGTCATATATCATAGCAGATATTCCTTAAAAAGCCTTAATTTGGTATTTTTTGTATAATGGGAACATTAAACCGGAGGACCAGGGAATCCGAATATTGAATCCGGGGAACATAGACCCCACAAATATAGGCATGACTTCCCGGCGAACACAGAACATGTTTTATATCGAGGAACATAATACCCGGATAATCGGGGCGGATAAACAGAGTTAGTAAAAAACGTACACGTTTTCTTGTGTTGCAAACAATACGATATCTTTCCAAACGTACTTTATACAGTATCTCATCTCCTCCTGCAATTTTGTACCAAATACACCTCATTAGATTTCATGTTTGACCTAACAGGAGGTAATTAAGGGATGTAGGTGCTATCTAATAGGTGCTGGACAGAAAAAACACAACCAATTTCAGGTTTAATTAAAACAATTTGAAGTGGAAGAGGAACAATGCATCCTACACACGGCCACCGTGCTTCTGATTTTTCTGAAGGTAAAACGGTGCTCGGTTCCTCATTGCACCGATAGCCCGGCAAATCATCTGCCTGTCTTGTATGAAAACTTCATGAGAGATCTTGTCTTGAAGGTCCTCAAGTCAAATTCACCTGAACCCTAAATTCCCTCATGTGCGATCATGTACGAAAGCTAAAGAAATATTGTTGTAACATGATAAAGAGAAAGGGCACCGAATTTTTAGGTAAATTATAACCACCGAGTTACTTTGTATTGCACGTAGGAAATGATGAAGTATTTTGATTTTGCGTTAGTGTTAGTGTTAGCAGAACAATAGAGAGGATAAGATATCGTTCCGCTAATACTAACGATAACCCTAACACTATTTGTAACGTTATCGTATCAAATAACGTATTTCAGGTAAAGAAATATACGCTATTTCACCGCTAACGTTATTCATGATCAATTTTATCAACCGCAAACGATCAGGACAGATCTATTGTCGCTGAGAGATTCTTCGCAATTTCAGGCCAAAGCCATTTCTGTTTCTTTTCTCCTTGTGCAAAAGGCTTCACTGTGAGTACCTCATGCAGCAGTAATATGTCCTGGGCGATCGAGAAGCAGAATCGCTTACTTGCCATTTTAATCATGAGCTACATTGAAAAGTCGAATAAACAATTAAATTCAACTCAAACAACACTCTGATAAAATGTGTTGCAATGACCAAGATGGAGGTGATTTCACGCAGACCAACCTCTAAAAATTGGTCGACCTGACTGACGAGCTTATTCATTTCATTGAAATAGGTTATCTTACTTGGAACGGTAAGCAAGCCGAATCAGCGTCAGTTTGCATGGTATTGGGCCTGGTTTATTACAAAACCAATCCGCAGACCAGCATGACATGTCATTGTAGGGCTGACAAGACTCTGTAATGATGTCACCGTTCAAAGACATCAATTAATGTTGCCAAGTTGGTTATCGAAATTGTCATAAGAAATACGTAAGAATGCCTATCCTCGCAACTGCATGTGATACCAGCCACTACAGTAGCTCTGCGTGTCGTCAAAGTACTTCATATTGTAGAGTATGCAATATCCGGTTGTCTAAAGAACAGCGAACCCGTATTGATTCATTGAATAGCCATGTTCAGGGACTGGGCGTGCCTGATCAGCAGCATCAGCATCACCATGGTTCATGGGAAGAAGTCCGTTGAGAATGACGGAGATAAGCAAAAGTAAACAATTTTTCATTTTGCTGTTTGAACGTTGGAACATTAACACGTTTATACGAGGACACAGCAATTATAATAACAGAAGTCGTGTTGCGCAACGATGGAAAAGCTTAGGCCCATATTCACAAAGGCTGATTTTCTGTTAAACATGGTTGTCTTGCTTAAACAGTGGTTAAACAGGCGATAATCAGGCTACCAAGTTAGGCCACATTTCACGAAGGATGATTAACCTGTCCGATGTTTAAACAGTTGCTAAACATGATCGGCTGTTTTTCTATAAAAAAAAAGAAAAGTTGTACGCCCAAAAGGGCTTGTTTAACAGGTGATCAGTTGATCATTTCTCTCCTGGAAATTGTCGAGAGCGGAATGGACGCTCTGGTTCTTATGGAGTTGGCTGCAATAGAGGCCGAAGATGCTGAGGACATGGAGGAGGAACCACCCCGTGCACCTTTGAGGGTTTTCAAGGACCGGAGCAACCCGCTGGAGGAATACACGGATCGGGCCTTCATTAGGCGGTACAGGATTTCGAAGGACTCGTTCCGATATGTCCTTGAGCTGATTCGACCCCAGATAGAGCATCCGACGAATAGAAGTCGAGCCCTACTTCCTTTAGAGCAACTCGCTGTGGCTCTTCGGTTTTATGCATTTGGTTCGTTTCAAATAAGAGTTCGGGGATTCGAGTGGCGTTTCCCAGGCTACGTGTTGTCGTGTTGTGCGTCGGGTTTCGGAGGCAATCTGTGCAAGGAAGGATCATTTCATCCGGTTTCCGACCCAAGTGGAGGACAGACGCGTGGTGATGCAAGGATTCCACGAAATTGCCGAATTCCCTGGGGTGATCGGTGCCATCGACGGGACCCACGTTGCAATCGTCAGCCCAGGAGGTGAGGACGCCGTACGTTACGTAAACAGGAAACGTTATTACAGCCTCAACTGCCAGTTTACGTGTAACCACAAGATGATGTTCACATCTGTGGTTACACGATGGTATGGATCGGCCCACGATTCAAGAGTGTTTGAAGAGTCCCGCTTGTTCAGGAAATTCGAAAACGGGGAAAATCGTGGAATTCTTCTCGGGGACCCAGCCTACACTTGCCGCTCGTACATGCTGACACCCATTCGCAATCCGACCACACCCGCACAAAGAAGCTATAACATAGCGCAAAGGAGGACAAGAGGTCTGATAGAAAGGGCATATGGCATATGGAAGAAACGATTCCACTCTGTCGGCGAACGCAATTGTCTTCGATGTCGGGTAAGTATCACACCTATATTACATGTACCACTTTCCAAGTGGCAGCACTTGTTTGGAAATGGGGAAAAAAACAGACTCAGACTGTGCTTGGCTGCCTGGGAAGTGGTGTTTCCTGCTATAATTGTAGTTCGCATTAATTTGACATTATGATGAGATCAGATACAAGTAAGCCATTTTACAGGCTAAACAGATACCTCTGTAACATTGAGATACATAAACAACTCAAGAATCTCTTGTTAACAAGAAAAGGGTCGATCTCAACGCTCCAGCAAAGTCAGTAATCACACAAGAGAGCAAATATGTCACCCAGTTTTCTTATTCATTTGCAGAGAAGCATGGCTATTATTGTCGCCACGGCTTGTCTACACAACCTTGCAATTCAACGAAATGATGCCGTCCCGCCGCAAGATGATGACCCCCGCGCAGCGCTGTACCAGCAGCCAGATTTGGAGGCTCACCAAGTCGAGGCAAATATGCGAGGCAACCTTTTTAGAGACAGATTCATAACAGAACACTTCCAGTAGGTCTTCAGATATTTTTATTCAAGAGAAACCCTGGCTGTGATTATAGGTCAATACAAAGCCTCCTACGTTTTTTCATGTAAAATTCAGCTTTGGCATCATATGCGGCCTTCTTCGATTTTGCGATGGTCTGCTGCATCATAGCTGCTCTCTTTTGTTCCACAGCAACTTCCTTCTGTACCACAGCAGATTCGATTTCATATTGGATCAATTTCATTTTTGTCTCATGTTCCTCTTTCAGGTGGCCAAGTGCAGCATCGGCCTTCGAGAGCACCGGGGATGTAGGGAGAGAGACAGTAGACGCGACAGATGGAGGTTTCGCTTGCTTGAAAAATGAATGCATGGACTTGAGTTACGTGGTTCTTATTTACTCGTAAATCGATTTGATGTAACGTTCACTGTTACTGGTTGGTATCTATAAACCATTGTTTTAATTCCAGTAGCGTTTCCTGCTATTTTATGGACGAAATGCATAAGGGATAGCACTGTTTTAATTTCAGTGCCGTATCGTTTCCTGTTATGTGGTTCATGGATGACACGGTTTGCATTTTTCCAAGAGTCGAGTGTGGGTACATTAAGAACGTCATATTAAGAAACAGATTGCCATGTATTGTAGGAATATGTAAGAACACATATGTACGTGTACGTACGTTTCAACTTTGTCACCCTTTGAGGTACTTTTGCCTTTTCCAGTGTTTCTGGTACTACTAGTGGTGGTACTAGGCTGACCTCCAATATCCTTCCTTGTTGTAGGCAACGGCCAGATCATTTCTTTCCTGCAAACGAGAGCGGGTGAATGTATCAACGGAACAGATTTGCAATAAATGTAAACAATTCATAACGGTATTCCCCTTTCCTTGTAATTGCAGAGGCCTTCATCATGCTTGTTGAGTTGTGTCAGTATTACACGATTGTATATCATGGTTGCCGTGTTAAATGTAGATATATCTTTAAGTTGATGACCATTGTTCTATCAAATGTAAAACATGACTTTGTGTGGGGGGGGGGGGAGCAATGATAGAAAATGCATAAAAGGAAAAGCCCTTACCTAGCATCCTGAGTTTCAGTGGTTCTACCGCCGGCGGGCCTAGCACTCGATGAGCACCCCGATAGTGAATCAGGATATTCAGTGAAAGTTTTATCCAGATCAAATTCGGAGATGGCAGAGGACAGCGAATGCTGGGAATTGGCCTGGGTTTCCTCATTCCCCTGATCTGAGGGGAACCCGTCATCATCCCATTCGTTGTGGATCTGCTTCAACTCTCCTACTATCATGTTCAGAATAGCCTCAGTTTCCTCGGAAAGATCTACTGTGACCGCTTCACCTCCTCCCGTTTGTATGATATCCACCTTGACCGCACGAGCAGTAGCCTTGGCTTTATTCTTCATGCGGTGCCACAAATCCTTTAAATCCTTTGACGGTCTTTTTGCCCTCTCGGGCAAAAGAGCTGCCATTTCTTCAGCGATGGTGTCCCAAGCAATCTGCTTCTTTTGGTTTGCCGCAGTATCCGAGCGCTTGTCTATTATTACAGCTTTCCTTTTTTTTATGCATGCTATGAGACCCATACGCTGCTCAAGCGTGAAATTATCGGCCCGTTTCTTCGACATGACTGGGTGGAGAATCTTCCCGCAAATGCGACGCTCCTACAAGCTCTGGACACGCCGATCTATTGTCCGACCGGTTACGTATTCAGATTACATGATTCTTCGCTCGCCGCGTTGACCAAAACAAGGTGCGGCTCCACATGACAGTAAACTGTCGACAGTAATTGAAAAACTGTCGACAGAAAACTATCCATAGCCCTTCCAATATGAAGAAAAAATCTCAGATAGTCACTGTCTGCGAGCTCTGGAAACGAGCGAGATAGTTTCTATCGAAAGCAACTGTCGTAAGGGCCATCCACGTACGGTGGTTTTGTATGATAGTTTCTGTCTGACAGCCGTATTTACCTTCCACGTGGCTGTCTTCATTCAGCATGTTGCCAGCAAGAAGGAAACATGTCGCCGCGGCGATTGTGGTTTACATGACACTGCGTGAGCGGAGGCAAAAGAGGAGGCACAAGCTTTGGGTACATGAATGGTTTCTTAGAAGGGAGCAACACAGTGCATACCACTGCCTCCTACGGGAGCTGAGATTGGAAGATTCGAGTCGTCTCAACAATTTTTTGAGACTCTCCGCAGTTGACTTCGAGGAGCTTGCAGTGCTTGTTGGACCCAGGATCCACAAACAGGACACGTGTATGCGGCCTGCAATTCCGGTGAGGGAGCGCCTTGCCGTGACTTTGCGCTTTCTGGCAACTGGTGAGTATGCTTATTTCCCCACTATCTCATGAATAGAGCACGTACATGAGGTACTGCACTGAGGGATTTCAGCAGAAGAAATAGGTAAAAAGGTGATAACTTTCCAAATATTGCTTTATTTCACGGTTTATTTCCCAATAAACAAACCAGACACAGTTCCACTGACATAACTGAAATTCAATGAATAACCGGTAATATGAAGTTCCATTTATGTCATTATTTTATTCACTTCTGTCACATCAGATGTTATAAAACATCTCGGATAAGCTTTATAAACATCTGGGCTGGGTTGTACAAACAACGTTAGCAGATAACATGGCGTTAACACAGATTGGCGTTATCTTTCCGAGACCAACCATGGCAAAACTGGAAGTAACAACTGAATTGACTTTTGCAGGATGTAACCCCTGCTATCGAAGTTCTAGATGGCAGATTAAAATTTGGTATCAATCCTTCAAGTGAGACAGGACTAGTGTGAGAAAGATAACGTCAGTTTGGCTTAACGCCACGTTATCTGTTAACGTTGTTTGAACAACTGGCCCCTGAATGTTAAATAATTAATTTTGTCTTGGTGATTTAAAATTACCAGTGAGATGTTTTAAAAACATATGATATTTGATAAACATCTGATGTTATAAATCGAATAATTATGACATGAAGAACTTCATAAATGAAGGCCATGTAAATTCTTAAACTTTCCTTTTTATTTCTAAATTCAGGCGATTCATTCGTCAGCCTGATGTATCTCTTCCGTATATCTGCCGTAACGATATCCCGTATTGTGTCTGAAGTGTGCAAAGCCATTTACGAGGCACTCAAGGAGGAATTCCTGAAGGCAAGTCGGTACCACTGAATCGTATGACCGGCGGCCACGGCAGTGTTCTCTGGAGTTGTTCTCTGGAGTTGAATTCATGTCATAATTATTTGATTTATATCAAATCAGATCAGATGTTTGATAACTCTTTTCGGTGAGATGATTATTAAATACCCGACAGATAATTTTAAAATATCGCCCACATTTTGTTTGAATTCCCAGGGAATATGAAAGCACGGTTGCGATTGGTTGGTAATTTTTGGAAAGTAATGAAGGCATTCGGGATCATACGGAGTTTGCCGAGATGAAATGAGATTTTTTAATATATAAGATGTTTTATAAACATCTCAATGGGACGATTTAAAATCATCTGATGTTTTAAATTTATCTGATAATTTTAAATCATCTGGACAGAATATAATTATTTAACATCAGATCTATAAGTAATGTCTCGAGATGTTTTATAATATCTCATGTGATAGAATTGAATATAATTATGACATGAATGGAAAATATAGTGTTCGGTCACCTATTATATTCTGTGACACCAATTAATTATTCTTATCATTACACATGACGTTTGTCTGATCCTGAAGCATGTGTAGGAAGGAAAATTGATTCGGAATTTGCTTGTCGTCCGGGCCTGTGTTTCCCTGCTCTTTTTGGCTGAATCCCGTCAACGAAGGACTGCAAGTTGAGCTGCGAGAAGTGCTGGGCGTCAGTGTGGTTGTCATAGCTGCGGCGTCTTCATCGTCCTTCTCAGCTGCTTCAAGAATGACCCTTTGAATATCCCGTTTCAATTTCTTGCGGTTCGACTCTGATTTCAATCCCCTCAACTCAGAAGCAACAAAAGCACCAAATGTGTCCAGTTCATCGGTCTCCCTTGACATAACTTCACATGCCTTCTGAAGGATTTCATCAGACGCACGACCGACATCCTTTCGTTTTCGAGATTTCGACGGTGGCGGGTTGGGTGTGGCCACGGAAGATGGTGATCCTCGAGGTTGAGTGCAGATCTCGTCCTTGTTAAATAGTGTTGCATCTGGCGTATCATCTGGCGCTTGTTCTTCTTGTTCCTGAATATATATATTTTTTTGTTTGAATATTGTGGTACAAGTACATGTATAGTTACGATTTTTTAATTTTTTGCAGTTTCCTTCCGACTCCGATGATTGGTTACAACTTGCTTCCGAATTCTTTGAAAGGTGGAACTTCCCCCAATGCATCGGTGCCATAGACGGAAAGCATATTACCATGCAAGCTCCAGCAGCGTCTGGTAGTTTTTATTTTAATTACAAAGGCTTCCACAGTATTGTGCTGATGGCATTGGTTGATGCGAAATACCGCTTTACGTTTGTCGACGTCGGATGTAATGGAAGGGTTGCTGACGGGGGCATATTCGGCAGGTGTTCATTATCTTCGGGTCTTGAGAACAAGACCCTTTGCCTACCATCACCAAGGGTACTTCCAGATCGAAATATGAAGGTACCATTTGTATTTGTGGCCGACGATGCTTTTCCATTGCGGGAAAACATAATGAAACCATATCCTCTGCGAGACATTCCCGGTAGCATGCGCATCTTCAACTACCGACTTTCGAGAGCGCGTAGAATCGTCGAAAATGCATTCGGCATAATGTCCAGCGTCTTCCGCATATTTCGAAAGCCGATAGCTGTAGATGCACAGAAAGCAGAGGATATCGTTTTGGCTTCCTGTGCATTACATAATTTGATGATCACGAAGAAAGACTCGCGCGCACGCTACGCTCCACATGGTACAGTCGATATGGAAGACATGGCTACTGATGTCATTACCCCTGGAGCATGGCGAAAAGAGGGCATGCCAGCAAACAACCTGCTCCAAATCGAGCCATTCACAAGCAACCGTCATGCTCAAACCCCACAAGACATCCGCCACGAATGTCGAGAGTACTTCCTCTCACCCCAGGGTGAGGTTTCGTGGCAGTACAAGTTCATTTGAGGAAGCCGTCCTTTAAGTGGGCGGAATGAAGAGCATTTATGACATGAGAGACTGAAATAAACCTGCAAGAGAGAAATCATGTAACAAAATTAACAAATAAAGATAATTCTCACCAAATTGGTCTTCGATTTTCGTCCTCCAATAACTCCCCTTAGAAAAGAGAATGCCTTGTAGTACATCCACTTTGGGGTGTAAACGTCGTCAGTCCCTTGCCCAGATTTCCTCTTGGTGGCTTTCTTTAATTCTTGCGCATACTGGTTTCTCAGGTTGTGCATTTTTCTCGTCACTTGCACTTTATCTCTTTTACAATCCTTCGCCAGACTTTTCCATGCATCCTCTTTCTTCAACCTGTCTCTATATTCGGCAGACGTGACATCCCATAGTGCAGGCCTCGCTCTGTAACCTTCAATGAGGTTGCTGACCGCATCTTGCGACCATTCACTCTCCGCAACTTCAACATGAAATTCGTCTGCCATTTCTCGTGTTGAACTCGCACTGATCTGTTCGACGGATCTGTACGACAGTTCTATCCCAAAATAGAGCAAGTGCTAGTCGATAAAAGCACTGTCTGACACTTTTATAACCAACTTGCATAATCTATGTGGCTCACTTCCACACGACAGAAGTTGACCATCCTACAATCTTTCGGACAGTTATCTATTGCTGTCATACAGCCACTAGCTGAACAACTTCCACGGGATAGTCATTGGACAGTCACTATCTGACAGCAAACTTTCGACAGAAAACTGTCAAGTGGAGCCGCGCCTTGACATATAAACGGCTGATCATCGCCCTTCGTGAAATGCAATAATCAGGGGTGTTTAGACAGACGTGGACAAGCCTGTTTTAAACAGTGATTAGAAGATAGACATGTCTAAGCAAATCGGTGGCTAAACATCCTTCGTGAATATGGGCCTACTCAGGAAAAACGTATTCGTATCGAGTACGTAATAAACACAGGGCATGCGCTTAAGCGATGACATGGATTGCTTTTAAAACACTACCATGGTAAAAAGTACCATTCTGAGGTAAATGAAAAAAACATATTTAAAGCCATATCGACAGACGGAAATTGGTTAAAATCTCGGGTGAATTTGGAGGCCGTTTCGAAACCGACTTGATTTCGAGGACGGCTCGTTTCAGACAGTCTTAAAATTGGTTTAGAGATTACAATTCCTCGCGAAAACATGTCATTGTATGTAACGTGTGCAAACCGCTGACAACAACGGCGCCATTTTGTGAAAAATGGCGCACTTTTTAACATCGTCAAAATTGAAGATGCCTGCTTTGCGATTTTCTCGACATTAATGTCCAAATATGACTTTATTATTTAGTTGATTTCGAATTTGGTGCATATCAACACTGTGCAGCTACATAAAGAATATATTAATTTGGATGATTATGTAGACACATGTTAACTTTTTATAAAATATGCACATAGTCGTAACGTTGTTTCCGGGTTCTTTGATATGCAAATGTACATTTCCACGTGCTTTCATCTACGCGGTTTTGCTTATATCCGTGCATCGACGTATATATGGCGTTAATCCGATTGTCTCAGCCAATATACGTCGATGATTCATTCGACTAAATCAATACGGGTTCGTTGTTTTTTAGGCCGAAGTTACATAGGCCTCATTCGTTCATTTACCACGAGTCACTTTCCGGGTTTTTCTTTCATTCCTCGGTGAATGCACGCCACAAGGCCGTGCTTTTACAGGGGAACGAAAGCAAAAGGGGAAAATGAGTCCTGGGAAATGAACGAATGAGGTCTATGTAACTTCGGCCTTAGACAACCAATGTCTGGATATGATGAAGATGATTTGGGGACAAGATTTTCGGTCGCGGTTGGGCCGAATTGCGTATCAACGTTATCAGGGTCAAGGTCACGCGACACAAAAAGCGTTTGCGTTAGTGTTAATGTTAGCGGAACGATCTCTTATCCTCTCTAATTCTAATCAAGCACTCTAACCATTTATACATTGAAGTTTTAACCACTCTCTAGCAATGATAGCGGTTTGACAATTCACTGCCATTTCTCAAAAAATTGTCATGAGCCGGTTTGATCTGCATTTGTCATAAGAGCAAAAAACAATGGTAGTAATGAATTGTCAAGTCAGGCAAATACCGAGTGTTTTGTTGGCTTCACGAGACTTGATGTAACCTTATATAACTCGGTTAACAGGTTGCCACTTTATCACAGAGCACTGACACTGATAATCGATAGTATTCACCGATGGCAACACCAAGCAGCCCATCTTGCTTGCAGATAAATAGTTCGTGAGACGGAATTACAATGTAACGTAAACTCATTTGGTAGGTCTGTGGTCCCGCTATTAAAAAAAATCGTAGTTATAACTCCCAAGCTTCTTCGCCCGGCCAGGGATTCCGGCCAATTAAAATTATTGAATATTGACAAAAGCGTTACCAACTTTTGGCATTGTTCATCTGCGTTATTTGGTCAGTCAATAGCGGATGATAAAAATATACCGAATATAAAGTATTATACTCATTATAATCATTATTATCACAAATTGTAAGCCTTTAAAGGGGTGTGTATGAAACTAAGACCTGAGGCCGAAGACGCCTCTTAGTTTTTTACTTCATGTGATCTTAGTTTTTTAGAAAAAACTAAGGTCCCCGAAGTAAAAAAACTAAGACCCATATTTTTTTCTCAACTTTTGGGTTACCAGGATATTTGGGGAAGAGCCGAGTTACAAAACATAGCTAAATACATGTAAGTCGTCTCAGACAAGAAAAACTAAGATCCCCGAAGTACAAAACTAAGACCCATATTTTTTATATTTGTTTTTACTAAAAAACTAAGATCCCCTGAAGTAAAGAGCTAAGAGGGGTCTTAGGTCTTAGGTCTTAGTTTTATACACACACCCTTTAAAGCTACCGGTCGTAGTTTGGTCAATTTTGCTCTATCTGTTATGCACCTATAATTTTTTGGTGGAATGCTTTTTGCACTTTTCTTTCTGGCGTCAACCATCTACATTCTCTTTGAGGACTTGTTCACTGAAGAGGACAAGTTCCATCAACGCTGAGATACGATTAAGAAATTTGGCAGAAAGGAGTTAATCAACAGCTAGCATGCATCATAGTCATCAAAAAGATGTTACTCATCTCTCCGATAATTTCCGTTGTTAACTCTTCCGCTGTACCGTTGATTCGTAGAGAGGTACGCAGCTAAAAAAGGATGACAATGTGATTTATTCTTCTCATATCTAGCCGCTTGACTTGAAAAAAGAGAATGAATGATTATAAATAAATCCTATACACGCAGTGAAAATGTTTAGCCCGCTCAAAGGTCGTCAGCTGGGAGGTCGCGGGTCGAGGAGTACTGAAGGGTCGCAGCAAGCTGCACAACTTTTGATTATTTTATTAGCTTTGGCTCGGAACTCTCAGAAAGCTGCCAAACAAACATGATAACGTGGCTGGCAAGGTATTTACCTCCTCTACAAGACTATGCCATTTGATTGCTGAAAGAAATACACCACCATAAAGAAATTCCCTGTACTGAAGGGCTTAATTCATTGAACACATCGTTATGCACTTCCGAAAGAACATCACAATTTAAACTTCAGATCTCGACTTTCAAACATCGGGATCCCGACTATCACTTCATTAACTAAAACGAGGTGTGATGACAATCCCATACCGTTAAGTGGCTGCTGCATTATGATTGCGATAAGAGTATAGGACGTTGTGCAAGGCGATTTACTCTTTGATCAGATATATGTGACCTTTTGGACAAGGCATCTTACACTGTGGTCAGATGAAAGGTCTTTGGCAAGCCCCTTAACAATCTCAGATGTGAAACCTCGAACAAGAGAAGGGCTAGAACAAGACTCCACATCAGGCCGGCAATCTCTTAAAAGGAAGAGTGCCCTGCAGTGTTTCTCTATGATGGCTAGAAATCTCGGGCTTAGTAGTCAAGTTGTCCCTTGTTGGAACCCCACAGTTGGCGCGAGATTGGAGGGCGGTCTCTTTGTCTAACTTGCCTTATTCTACCGGTGTATAGATGGGTAAACTACTGGTTTATAAAGCCTAGATTGCATCGCTGATTGAGCAGATCATCGTTCTGATATCTACCGAAACGTTTCACGATAGGTCGGGGTTAAAGTCTGGTCGGATGATGACCTCTACCGCATAGTTGATAGAATGTAAACAAACAACTTTAACTCATAATTAGAAAAAAAGAGTTTGATCAGGAAAGAGACCATTGCTGTCCCTCGCTTTTTTACTCTGTCCTAATCTACACAATGTTACAAGTTTCTACATTATGTCATGAAGCAGTGCATTGGATTTGTCAATGAAATAAGCAAACACTTGAAAGCAGAATATTTTACACAATATTGTTAGTTAATGAATTGATTTACTTAGATACACGTGGGCTCAAGCAAGATACAAATTAACAAATGTAACCTCTAGTTATCAAGTACGTTGGTTAAAATAAATAGGTGATATTACGGTTGGTAATACAAATAATTTTTGCCTTATACTGGCAAGAGAAAATGCCCTTCATTTTTATCGCCAAATAAACACGATTCCCATGTATTGACATAGTAGGGAATAGAGCGTCAGTTGTTGTCTTCACCCGACTAATATGTACAGACAAGCGACTCGTTTGGTTTTAATTCAGCGCATATATATAATCCTGGTGCAAGCTTAAATAATTTCGATATAAATCATTCGGATATTGGTGATTTGCGTTACCTATTGTTGCCTATAGACTCCCTTTAATATATCCGGAGAGGTAATTATTGATTGATTGGTCTGGCCAGTTGGTGTAAAGCCGTTTCAATTTGAGTAAAATGCTGTGCACACATGTACATCACTTGTTTATTGAATATTCGGCAACGTTTTGCCACCACTCGATCAAGATACCAGTCTCCTGGCGGAGTTTCTGTAGAAAATGTCGCGATAAGCGATAACAAAGACTGGTGATTTGCGGGTAAAACCGGTTACACTTGGGTCAATGTTGATCGGAGGTCGCAGCGAACATCGAGTCTTGATGCGAATTTTGTCGCATGTGAACGTCATCGTAGGTTGTAGCGACAAAACTCGCTCGTTCGTGGAGCACTTAGGTATGTAAGATTCAACATTTCCAAGGCTATGTTGGTAGTCATTACGGTAAGGTTACGGGAGACCCATTCAATATATAACAGTCGATATAATAGCCAATGAAGGACTTTACATCGGTAACTATACAAGTAGTGTTTTGCAATCATGAGCTAAATTACCTACTTGTCATTGCGTGTTTAACAATATTGCTGGTAAAGAGATCACAGTACCTTTTGGCCACGTGTTAAGTACATGATTATTGTGTTGGATTAGCAGTTTGCTTGAATAATAACACTCGATACGTCGGTAATCGAATCAAACATGTCAAACGCTTAAAGTGGGACACATGGCTCATGTAGAATGACACCATGAGTGATGCATAATGTGGCACGACGGAGGAGCACAGACTGAGGTTCATGCTAACAGTCAGCTGAAGGATACAAGATGAATATTATAATATTAGCACCTGATCAATTGCTGCTGTAATTGGTTTATTACGATTGCCGCTGTCGGAGGGCAACACTTCAAAGCGCTTTTCCGTAATCGTAGCCTAAAGCAGGGTGTACACTAGTAAAATATTAGCAACATTTTACCAACATTTTACCAACATGTTTACAACAATTTAGCAAAAAGCCCTTCAAGGCCCTGTGTACACTAGCAAGAGAATACCAACAAATTAGCAACATTTTTACAATATGTTGGTAAATTGTTGCAAACTTTTTAGTGGGAACAAAGGGAAATAGGTATTTTGGAGGGGAAAATGGATGATTCCAAGGAGAGAAGATGTGTTTTGAGTGCTTCTGCAGCAATTTTAGCTGTCATTGTTGAGAGGCGGAAAAGGCGGCGAAATAAACCAAAGAGAATATGGACCAGGCCCTGGATCAAAATGAGGGTGGATCATGGGGCATATTACTGCCTGTTAAAGGAGTTGCGGCTGACTGACAAGCCATCATACAAAAACTTCCTGCGAATGGATGAAACTTCTTGAAAAGGTTTCACCACCCATTACGAAGCAAGACACTCACTTGAGAGTTGCTATACCAGCTGCTTGTTCAAGTCACATGACCACAGGTAGATCACATGATGCAAATCCTATTTCTGATTGGCTGAAGAATTTGCAACATTTTTACAATATGCAACAAAGAATTGCATTGCATTTAATTTGCAACAATTTTACAACAATTTTACAACATGTTGTAAGACGCGTTTTGCTCTGTACACACTACGCAACATTTTTGCAACATTTGTTGCAACTGGAAATGTTGTAAAAATGTTGCTAATATTTTACTAGTGTACACAGGCCTTTATGGTATGTAATGTTTGCATGTTTGGTCGCTCTATCTACAGAATTATTTTCCCTCACACACTGGATACACAAAAGAATTCTATTGTGCAAGGGAAAATAATTCTGGGCCACCCTGTAGTGTACAGAAGGTTTAATCTATGTGTTTATTTTAACATCACAAGAATCCCACCAAATGCCTAACTGAAAAGGTATCTTTCTGCTGCCGTCCATCCTACTCTAGTCTTACATCATAGTTCATCACGAGGAGAAAGCAATGGTGACTTGTCCGTCACCTCATGAGCCCTGTTCAAGACCTTGGCCACCTTTTCCAATGTGTCCTTGGGCATTTTCGCCAGCTCGTCTCTGGTAAGATGGCCGACCTTTTTCGTATCGATCAGCTTCCAGACCTCCGCAGGCAGCTCTATTTCTTTCACCTGAAAAATAACTAGAAACGTAGTACGCTTGCTCAATTCTCATCTGACGATGTGGACAAATAAAAGTACGTCACAAATGTCCATTGATGCCAGTCAATGAAATGCTATTCATGAATAGCTGGTGCAAAGGAGAGTTGCCCAAACATGTTAATGCGTAAAATGGAGGAGACTGAAATTATTCCTTGCAGTGTTATTTTCAGGGGTCATAATTGTACTCGTTTGACGCTTTGATCGAATTTTTAAAAACAATTTGATGCAAGGAAATCGACAATAGGAAGATACTAATGTCAGGAATATCAGCCTTCTGTCTCAAAATGTGACTCAATAATTCCACATGAAAAGTGCAAAACCAAAACGCACTGATGTATATTGGTATATAAGGATAGCAAGACAGCTTACAGAATTTACAGAATTTACAGAATACGCTCTTGAAATACATGTTTAAATAAAAGCTTTTGAGGTTTTGAAAAACATTTAGTACTTAATATGTGATCCGAGGTTTTTCGGGGAAATAAAAAACCCTTGGTCGAGCTATAGTCAGGGTTTTTTTTCCCAGAGCAAGCGCATTCCAAGCTACCCATTGGAGTGTAACATAATGAATCAGAATTGCCTATACTCTGTTCGCCGATTTTAGGCAGCGTCAGTGCTCGAGGAACTTTTATTAATGCCTGACCGCCAGCCGCAACCCTGAAATGTGACAGCAGCGCCGTCGGTGAACTATTCGGTCAATTGTAGGCCTTATTTTTCAGTGGTCTGCTGATTTACGCATAATATTTGGAAACGCACTCGTGGGCTGGTGTCGTAAATAGTAAACAAACCGACGTGAATGATAAAGTTTCAAAATGTCAAGCAGTTTTTCTCCACTTTTATAAAGCATTTTTCAAATTTAGAAAATGGAAATGTGCTGTTAACCAACTGGAGCTTGTCCGTATAACCACGGATTTTGAGTTTTTCAAGGAGATTTCCGCGAAATTACCGAAATAGAGTAATTATGTGGAGTAAAAGCTATACTTTGTTAATTATATGCATAATTATAATTTTTTAAATGATCGGCAGTTACACTGACATGTGCTAGGAATGGTTACGTCCTTTCCAACAGAGTATGCTTCCATGCGACATAGCATGTTGACATACAATTGATCAAGGTGATTTTTTTACCTTCCCCAAAAAGTCATTTTTCTAGGTAATCCAGAAATACGATCCAGTTACTTAGGGTGAAAGTTCACTAAGATGCTTCATACGTAACGTACCGTACCATTATTTGTTTTGGAATAATTGTTATCAATGAATTATCACGAGTTGAAGTTTGGCAGTTGTGCGCCACGCGTGGGTATAGCTCGACTTTAAACATGTTAAAGGTTTTTGATATTTTGAAAAACTGTTTGGGCTTTCATTTCGCTGAATAAACTCAAAGGGGCGCATCCCTGTGTTGAAACCTCAAAAACCTTTATCAACTATGAGTGTATGACTGATCGTTATCGTCACAAACGTGACATCATATGATGTGTCGCAACGGATGTCTAGAGGTTTAATGACCCGATATTTGACCCACTTCAACAAGCGAGAATAGCTTGATTTGATTGTCAACGTAAACATACCCCTTTGAGTGCCGTCAGATAAAATGTTTCAAAGTAAACATAGGGCAGCTGGTCGTTCTTGCGAAGCAGAGAGAAGAAATGGTGCCGAAGACTTTCCGAGTTCAACTTCACGTTACTTAGTTGCTGAAATGGTAAGAAGGAAGACAGTTCAGTGAGTATCTTGTATGCTTAAGACTTCAGAGCTCGATTACTACTCAAGGCTTTCTCACGAGTTCGATTATTGAAATTTACCTTTAATTATAAAACCGAAAATAAAGATAATGTGATGAGGCGGGAAATTTAGCTGGCGAGTGGACCTTTGAGCCTTGCACTTGGAACCTCGGAACTCGGATTTTGGTTTGTCCCAAGCCAATGATGCCAATGATGATGAAGCATCATTCTATTGGAATTGTTGTCCATTCGCAACATTGGAAAGTCTGACTTCTGCGACCTTCGAATGAACTCTTATAAGTGTTTCACCCATCGGTAATAAACTTGGTGGTTTTGGAAAAAAATTGTTTTTTCGTAATCACTGGACAAATGGCCGAGAAACTTATATTTTAGGGTAAAAAAACTAGATTTTTTTGCAAATAAACCTGGTTTTATTGTAAAAATAAAGTTTTTTAAAAAATAATTTTAAACTTCACAAACGGTGTGCATGAACCTACTCTATCAAGAAACTCGTATTTTCTACCTCGTTCTCTACGTCTACGAACTCATGATCTTTGTGGGACAAGGATGTACAACCTCGGCCCCACGGGTTGTGCATGCGCAAGTGCATGACACTCAAGTCTAAATCATACATGCACTGGGGACGAGTATATAGCTAACGTCACCCCCTGCAAAATCAGTTGTCGGTGGGGTCGTGGTTTAAAAAAGTAGGTTTTTCTAATAAACCAGGATTTTTTAAAAAAAACCTTAGTTTATTATACATAAACTTGTTTTTGAAGATAAACTTGGTTGCTTGCTTGATAAACCAAGTTTTATTGAATGAATTGACATCTCGGTGCGAAAGCTTACATTTTAGGTGATAAAATACAGGTTTTGTGTTGAAAAACCAGTATTTCTATCATAGAATATAGGTTTATGGAAAAACAACTTTTTTATGAAGAAAGAATATTGTTTTTTTACAGATAAACTGATATTTTTTCCAACAACCTGGTTTATTAGGAGAAAATATAGGTTGCTTTAAAAAAATATTTCTTTCAAATAAACTTAGTTTATCAGCTACAAAACCAAGTTTTATTGAAGACATATAGGTTGCTTGAATAACTGGACACTCCGCTTGCCATATCCGCTTGCCATAAACGTATGTCGCTTGAAATAAAGCAGTTGCGATCAAATAGTTAAAATGGACTATTCTAACTCATTTCTCAAAGTTTCGCCTCAAAACGTGCATGAAATGTCGTGTAATAATGAAATGAGCGGAGCCTGCACACTCAGCGATAATGGTGACCAATTCAAGCAGGGACGAAGCGATGTCAGAATAGAGTTCCGTCGTGTGTAAAGAGGATGTAATAAATCATGAAAACTTCAAAAACATGTATTGTATACAACACCCATTCCGATCCGACTGATCGATCCCATCCTTCGAAAAACCTCCAATTGTAAGATCTGGGATGGAGGAAGGGGTCTGATGAGGAATTTCTCACATTTTTCTGAAAAAACTTCATGATCTCTACGTTGCTGCATGCATAGTTCAACTCTTTCTTGGTAACACAACCGAGTGGAACGCTGTAGCCTTGCAATATCAATCGAGTACTTATGGTTTTATTAGGAGCCACCATGTATACTAGTATATACACACACACTAAAAAATAAGTATAAAAGCCATTATTGCGATGTGCTTTGATCTTTCAACAAAAATTTGTTCTGAGGTTTTGCATCGGTCTGCGGTGTCTTCTACTCCTACGAACACGTTACCCAATAGAAATGTTCAGTCTCTACTGGACTTAGAGCGATGACTACGAAAATTCTGGTCAGTTGCTTGTCGAAATGTCAAATCATTCTGCCTAACAGGCTCGCACTGCATGAATGAACACAAAGTCATATTTGGCGCAAAAACACAACAAACAAGCAGTCTTTAAAAAAGACCGAAGGGGTGGTTCGAATTGTGGGCAGGGCAGGGACTGAGGTTTTTGCGCATATGATGGGGGCAATCTGAAATGCGATGTGGTATCATCAGAGGAACCTGTCATAGATGTTTTCATTGTAAATCTATATAGGTAGCAGCGTTCAGGAGAAATTACCGACACAAATACTGTATGCATTGAATTAGCTGGCCACCACCAGGAGATCAAAATAGGCCTATATTCATCATTATAAATATTCTAGGATGACTGGGGAATAGACGCATGATCAGTCCCATAGGAATTTGTCCGCATTCAGTGGGCATATGAAGCTTAGGAATGCAATTGCGAATTGATCTATGATGGCTTATTGCTAGAACATGTATAATGATAAATATAGCCCTATTTTGATATCCTGGTGGTGGCCAGCTAAATGCATACAGTGCTGTATTTACCGTAATTCAACTGTGTGGCGCACCAAATCAGGTGATTCGAAATTCCCGCCACGCTTACTCGCGAACTCAACTGGCCATCGATAGGCGGCAGCACCAACAATTTAGACGGCGCGGATTTTTTGGCGACTAAAATATGTTGAATATCTGCAAAAATCTAGTAGCTAATCCACCAAATCAGGGTGAAAGGCGAATATCACTGTTAATGCGATGCTGCTGTGAAAAAGTGTAGCATTTAATGGCGCCAGCAAGCTAAAATGTGTATCGGCGATGTATGGAACAAAATGGGTATTAAATACATGTAAATCATTTATTCAGCAGGTTATAGCGGCTATTAGTAAATTCAAGTGGGCGAATCAAGCTGAGATTAATCTGAGGGATCTTGGCAGAATAGCATTGTCTATTTGGACGTTACAAACATGAGAACTAATTTGTTCACGCAGATGCATACATAGGACTATAGAGGAGTAAAAATGAATAACCAAGCACAGATGGTGGTTCGCAATCGAACCACCAAAAAACCGCACTGCCATATAAATATAACCCAACGCGCGTGACGTAAAATGACCTCATTATCGTTCATCCCATGAGCGAGTGGAATGTACGTAGGTCAATCTGATCGAATAAACATTGTAAAAAATAAAAAAATAAATTTTCGCATCAATTAGAAATGCGATGGCATTATCTTAGAATAAAGGTAGACATTTTATATTCCATTATAGAAATTGCTGTTAAAACAATATATATAACTCAATGCAAACATTAATAAAATGTTGGACGATTTCGAGCTTCCGTCCAGATTGCACCTGTGTTGCGGGATTTTGGATCGTGAAAACACACTGTTCTTCAAAACAAATTAAAAAATCCTAATCACGGGTTTGTCAAAATATCCAGCATGATGAAAACGTTAGAGATTTTAGTGGTTTTCCTGCAAGTTCATACTCTCCACGAGTAACACGCTACTTGCATACGTAGCTGACGACCTCGTGCTCTGCGCCACTTAATGCAAGCTGGCTTCAACGACTGTACCATATAAGGGTGACGTATCAATTAGCTCGGTGTCCTATAATATCTCATATACTCTGACAACAATATCAGAAATGACACGTTGTCGAGAAACTTAACGTCCGATCTTGGGCGCACTCGGGCAGCCATCCCGGCACCAGCTGTTTTCAAAATTTACGCCTCTCGATAAAGAGGTGGAAGTTAAAAAATCCTGATCTCAGGATGTCGGGCAGCCGAAATGTTTCCCGCGCCGGTCCGTGTGCATGCTAGAAATAACAAATCATGTTTATTTCTATATCTAAGAGTTGAAACAAATGGGAAAAAACCTGGAACCATTTCAAAAAAATGGTTTCCTGAGTGGGGATAATCTGCCGGACATCGATCGCAAGTTACTGTCCAACCAGTTACTGTTGCTAAACTATTCAGGAACTAAACCATGACCTTTAGTTATCATGCAGTTATAATGCACAAAGATAAGCTGAAACTTGAAATTCATAGTATTTGTATCAGTCAACAGCCTACACAACACTATAGCTTACTGTTTGAATTTAATTCTCCTCGCATTGGGACAATGGAGTCTTCGCTAAATTTTCAATTTTTTAACGAAATGAGTGTGTATTAGTCACCGCTGGAAGAGTTTATCTCCTTGTCCATGGACGAAGTAAAATGTCAGTTTCCTACATGTATAGTTATCTCCAACCTTAATGCTATTTTTTCTTCTCCTCAAAACTATGATTTCGAAGATAAATTTAGTTTGCTGTGGGTTTGGCTCCACGAAGACTGATCTCAACAGAATCGTATTGAAGAGGTTCGGCGATACTGCATGATTATAATTTTCCTTGTGTAATGTAACGGCGCTATTAGTAACTGACCACACTGATTGGTAGCAATAGAGAGTATTTTCAGTACCTCCTCATGTAAACTTATCCCGTTAACAACTGACGTGTTCATTCTACGGTTGCTGTCAATTGTTATTCGTACTAAAATCATTGCATTGGGGCGGCCGAAGTGTCGTACGTGCACTTGAATGAGCAACCCTGTATTTGCATGATCCCAGCATGGGATTAATGAAAACAACATTTTATGTTTTTCGTGTGACAGTCTATAAACATGACAAAGAGACCAATGCACTCCTCGCCGAAACTCATCGGTATGACAGAAGATTTCAATTTCGGTGGACATTGCTGGTAAACGTAGATATCTTGCATGTACCACGAAACAAAATAGCGAAATGGATTACTCTGTGTTGTGTGTGATGTGACCAGCGTGACTTTTTTGAACGACAATTTCTGGTTTATTCTCTGCTTCACGATTTCAAATAATAATACATCTAAAGCATATGACTTTCTTCTTCTTTGCGAGCAGCGCGCCTTTTTATTTGTCGAGGTCGATGACCAGAGAAGAATATTCTTTTCATCAAGGTATAGAGCTGGTCTAGTTGGCTCACCACCATCACCAGTAATCTGATAATCAACTGTGATGTCAGATATCTTATTGCCTTTTAAAGTGTAAAGTGCCATTGTCACTACCAAGGATGCACTGCTCCTTTTTTTTAACATCAAAATAAGTCTGTCCTGGTAACACAGAATTAGGCTTACACGCTCTTGAAGGCGAAATGATATCTTCTGATATGAATTTCTGTAGCTGCTTCTAGGGTAGTAAGATTTTACAAATGTTGGCAAGTTTTCCCTAGATTCCACACTGACCAACAAAAACACTTCATGGTTTGAACAATATTCGATACGAAAATATCCCTTTGCACGAGTTAGACTAATCGATGTTTCTTGTGAATATAGCTCGTGCCGTGTGTTTAACTTTTTATAATAATAATAATGACTTTATTCACTTAAACTATTCATGCAGTGTGTCGTAATTGCAATACATACTGATGTTCATGTTCATGTTCGAGAAAGCAGATTGAACTAATCAGTGTGTGTTGCTGCACAGATAAGTTCTGCCTCTCGTCCATTGACAAGATTTGAGGTTTGACTTTCGCTTGAGCAATTTAAAACGCAGGATGTTTTATACATATTTCGATGTGCTGCATAGAAGGGTTTAATAAAGCCTTGCCGTAAATACATCGTATTTGGGACATTGGAGGCAAAAGTGGAATTCGTCTTCGACAACACCATTACAAAACTTTTAAAAAGATTTTCTCTAGGTATGCCTGTGTGTCTCCAAGTCTCAATCAAGAGAATTATAAAAACATATACCGAAACTGAACGTTCGGATGGTTTTCATTTGCACATTAACCAAAATGGACAACAGTGATTAAGAGTTCAGCAGTCAGGGGGAAGGTTTTCACAGCACGTGCCAATTGGCCAGTTTACATTTCTTCACATTTCTTCAGGATGCAATGCGCGCCATCCTTCGATGAAAATACAACAACATGAAAATGATAACTTCAAATGCAAAGCACTGCGATCCAACCGCATCCACTTCAAAGAGAGTAATGCAAATGGCACACTTAGATGTGGACTCAGACTGGCATACGTCTATGTCAGGGTTGAAAGTATGAAGGAAAGATGTGACTTTCAAATTACGAATTTTGTCGACTCGAATATGGACAAATTGCCAGTACGGCACTCTCACATAGCTTTGTATACAGGCTTAGCCTCGATTTCGGGCATGCGCAATGGCTTATTCGTCGCTTGTCATTATCCGTTCCCGAGTGACACCACGCATCTCCCATTTCACTTAACGATAAAGAATTGGGAAGATGTGCGGAATACGCGGCACTTTCTCAGATTTAGATACAAAATACCCGTAAGAAATCACATGCACCAACACACGATTCCCTTCCCAGCACTCCCCAACACTTCATCTCAAAACAGAAAAAGAAGAAAAACAGGGATTTCGATAACTCCTTACTTTATTTCCAAATTCCTTCAGATGCACATTAACAAGCAACATAATGTTACACATGTAAACAGAGGAATACATTAAAAAAAAAACCGCAAAAAACCATGGCAGAGGATTTAGAACATAACAACTACAGAAATGCGTTTGACAAATTATCATTCATAGTATCATTATATATCCGCTCATACTTGTTAGACTTGCTAACGGACCCAGCCAACCTTGCCGCCACCACCCTTTAACATCATGCAATCTGGTATAATGGTGAGCAGATTGTTCAGATGCCCAACCTACATGATTCATCATCATCCAATTCGCATTATCAACCGGACCGGACATAACCAATAGTATTGAGCATCCAGGTCTTAGGCTGGAAGGTGTCTCCCCTTATAAATTACGAGTACAACTAAATACTCACGGAAACGAGCGTGTATCACGTCATAAGAAAGCTTTGCCGGATTCGCCAACCTTGAACAGGAAACCAGGGGAAAGGCTAACACCCCAATCCGCGCACCACTGGAAATATGAATCCAAAGCGGGACCTGGACAGATAATAGAGAGTTTTCGCACCTGTACGTTTAGTCGACCGACTACGTTTAGGTAATTATATTTTGCGGTCTATTGACGTGTACATATACGGTTTAGAGAGAGAACGTTATCTGTAGTTAGTCAGCTAAACGTGAGTGAAAAACGGTTTGACAAAACAGCATGCTTTTCCGAAACCAGGTCTTCCCACATTGATGGTTTTCTATTAAAATCATTTATGAACAATTATCTTTGCAATGTTTGTGAAACATTTTGTTTCTGGTATTTGTGTCCATGTTTATTTCACTTTTGAATTCTTGTTTATGCTCGTATATAAAGGCATTTTCCATTGATCACAAGGTAGTCAGAAGGGGCCTTTTGCAATCTAATAAGAAAACTGTAGTTACGAAATATATGCCTAAACGGCCTATCATATGCGCAGTGATGCCGGTTTGCATCACTGCGCACTTCTTCAGTTCCTGTGTTTGGTGCGTCTCCGCCAACACGAGCTACGACGCTGCAGGGCGTAAAGATAATATTTCGGCAGTTTTACGGCCAACTACATCGAAATTAGTTCTTCAACAGATAGATATATGAACATAGACGGTAATGTCACATGAAGAAGTAGATGTGCCTGCTCTATTGGCGCAAATATCCGATCGTTTTTCACAGCTCGAGGCGAGAGAGCCCACGGCCACGCCGCAAGAGCACGCTACTGCAAGCGCCAGATACGGGGCGCCGAGTCGGCCATATTATCAGGAGCCAGACCAGGCTCCATCATGGACCTCTGTGCCCGGGGCTTCCGCCCACGGAGGTTTCGCTGGTACTACATGGGCGCAGGCGAATGAAGAATACGAACATGTAAAGGACCTATACAAACACGTACGTTTACCAGAGGACTTAAAGCTACATGATTCCAGAACAGGCATCCGTAGGGAATACCAGGCACAATACAACCGCCTGGCCAAGAGTGCACGAATGATAGAGACTGCCATACGGGTACTACTGAGTATTGATCTTGATCAGAGCCCAACAGACATAGCTGATAAGCTGGGACATACCACAGTAACTTTGCTAGCTCTTATCAGGTACCTTCAGGATGAATACGCTGTGCTCATGGTAGGCAGTACAACTAACCAGGAAACTTCGAGAATTTTCCGGGCCTTTCGCCGGAATACGTCGGCCTTCTCCTCGGACATTATTGAAGACCTGAGGAACGCTGCTTCTATCGTGGCTGCTGGCCAGGTGAGCCAGTCGTCGACACGCCAGGCTTTGTCTAACAACAATCGTGATTTCAACAGTCGTGGTAGGGCAGCATTTGGATCGTTCTCGAGGGAATGTGGTCGTGGATATCAGGGCTACAATAGGGGATCTTACCGTCCGTTCAATCACCCCTGGCGAAATAGTTACAATTCGGATGCATACCAGAATTTCAATGCTCGAATCTGTCCCAACGTCAAGGGATGATTCAGCACAACAATAAGAATATTACGTGGTGAATGGTTCGTTAGCCGCTCATTTATGATAAATGTACAAGGCGGCAACTATACACAAACCTGAGGTGTATCAGAAATGGTGTGATATTGGTGTGTTAGAGGATATTAAAGTTTGGTTACGTGAATGTATACGGATACCTTTTGACTCTGTTCCTCAGGGATTTGAAATACAGAACCATAATTTAACCGCGGTACAGTCTACCTTCGTTGATAAGGAATTACTGGAGTTGCTCGCCGCTGGTGCAGTTGAACAGTGTGCTACCAAGCCTCTATGCGTTTCACCTATTGGGGTAGTTCCCAAAAAGAACAATAAGTTAAGGTTGATAACTTATCTCCGACGGCTCAACCACGACTGTACAAAACTATCCTTCCAATAATATGAGGATGTACGTGCCCTAGCAGATGTGGTCAGGGCCGGTGACTCTTTGATTACACTAGATATCAAGAACGGTTTTCATCACATCTTGGTACATGAGGACTCTCGAGACTGTTTAGGATTTAAATGGAACGATAGTTGCTACCGTTGGCGCGTTTTGCCTTTTGGTCTATCCTGTAGTCAGTATTTTTTCGGTAAATTTGTTCGACCGGTGGTTGCATACCTAAGACAGCAGGGCCTCCGGCTTTGCTCATATGTGGACGATTTTCTTCTGGCCGACACCCCAGCCCTCATTTCACAGTGTAAACTGAAACTACTTGTAACTCTTATTGAAATAGGGTGGTTAATCAATTTTGAGAAGTCATCCTTAGAACCACAGCAATCTAAAACATACGTAGGATATGAGGTTATCACTTTAGATGAACCAGTAGTTAAAATTCCTAAGTGTAGATGTAGAACTGTGGTACTATTCAGGCCAGGATTTTGGCCAGAGTTGCAGGTCAATGTGTTTCTATGTTTTGCGCTATTGCACCTGGCAAACTTATGCTACGTAATGTGTACAGAGTACTCTCTAGCAAGAGTAGCTGGGACTCTTTAGTAGTCCTCAATCAACCGGCTATAGACGATTTGACCTAGTGGCATAGAGCACTTGATGGGTGGAATGGTAATGTGTTGAGCAAGAAAATCCGCAAGCGCAAATCGTGTCCGACGCTAGCCCCTCTGGATTTGGGGCAATATGTGGCGACCGCAGAGTAGACGCTTTGGCGCGGACGGATTGGGAGTACGAAAACAACTACGTCAATCCACCATTCAGACTGTTAAACCGGGTGGTGGACAAGGTGATAGAGACGTCTGCCCACGCACCAATCATAGCGCCTGCCTGGCCAGATCAGCAGTGGTTCCAAAAGTTGAAGGCCATATGCACGTGTCCACCACTGAGAATACCAAAGACTCCTTATGCAGTACAGCGACTGGTGGTTGGTTCAATTCCAGAGCCAATGAAGAACCCCCGTTGGAAACTCTACGCTTGGAGGGTGTTTGGCGGACTCAACTCGAGAGTCTGAACTTGTCTGATCGCGCCATTCGACAGTACAACCTGTGTCTTGCAATGGATACACTGGCTACGCATAACCGACTTATAAACCGTTACCGCGTGTTTTGTTCGAAAGGGTTACAGCGCCTTTCCATGTGTAGATCAGCCGCATTTGATAGACTTCTTGCGTAGCATTGCGGATAATTCAAGTCGACCTCTATCTCAGCTAAAGTGCACCCTGGCAGCCTTGTCGCATGTGTTTTCGGCTTACGGACTGGAGGACATTACTAAGCGGCCTACTACGGTTTTGGTGAAGTCTAGCAGTGTTGAGGCTCGTACACGTTCTCGCGTGATACCAATTGGTCCTTTCTCACGGTTATTCAATGAGTGGCCAGACAACTATGAGCTGGATGTCAAGCGACTACGCATGAAGACAATTGTGCTGCTCGCATTGACCATCATGCTGAGGCCATCCGACATTGCCCCAAAAGGAGTGCTTTTTGACGTCGAGAGCGCGGATACTTCCCCTATACACCTTTCCAGAAATGGGGCGCTGAGTGTCCGAAATAGTGATGTCGTAAGAGGAAACTAGGCCTTATGGTGGAGGGACAAAGGAGATAGTCATGGTTGACCAACACACTTGGATGCCTTTAATGACGGACAAGGGGGAAAAAGTTAGTTCCAATGCAAGCCACCAATTTCGGGAAGCGGAAGGTGCGTTGTACTCCGTCTTTCTTTCGTGTGTTCAATTTTCAGACTAAGTTGGTTAATGTTCTACTCTCTATTAAGGCAATTTTGTAGCTTAGTGTTTGCGTTCTATCAGTAACGTAGGTTTTTTGGATACCCGGATCAGCCACGAGTGCAGTTTTCTATTTATCATGTACCACAAACATCGCCATAATTGCAAGGAAATTAAGGTAAAAAGGCAAATTTTGTCATTTTTGACCCGAATCCCTAATGACCTGAAAACGTCGAAAAAGACGTAAAGCTTGAGTTGACGGCGTCACAACCACTGAAAACGCCCGATTCCCCTGATTCTGCAGGATGTTAAATCGGGCATTTTATTTCTTTAAATAAATCATAAGCGTCGCATTTGCTCCTAGCTCTGTTCAAATACAATGCTACCGGACTATGACTCCAGGGGGACTATATCCGCTGTCACACCGGGCCAAGTGCAGAAAAGAATTACCTATAATCTTTCGAAAGGCATTGACCAATTTAACGTAACAACACGGGAAACGTATATAAGCCTAGTCTAACTATCCGTAAAGGCCTGACCGGGTCCATTTGAGAAATCACAAAAAAATTAAACCTTGACCATTTTACGGTTACGGATAACTAAATGTAGTCGGCCGCTTAAACGAACAGGTGCGAAAACTCTCTAATACACAGATCATCACATCTTTTAATTACGAATCGGTTAGCCCTACCCTTTCCTCCTCCTATCGTCTTCGTTACCGTGTGGCAAAAACAAAACCAGAATTATAATCGAGGCGCTTGGCCGCCTGGGCCGGGACAGAACATAAATCGCTAGCCCGGTCACCCGCAAAAAACTGAAGGTTCAGAAATGCTTGATCTCTCTTTAGAACGAAAAGTTGACGAGGCATCAAATCCGACCTAGAGAGCTGGTTCTGTATGTACATGTAGCTACATATTTTCCACAATTTAGCAAGATAAAGCGGCTTTGCTTGCTTGGGTAAAACGTGAGATTTCGCCTGCTCCAGAGCTACTTGCTTGCAGTGTCCTTTTACTGAAGGGGCATAAGCCGTGTTCCTACTTAACCTAGATATATCCCACATCCTACCCTACCTATCTGCTGAAAAATCTGTAAAAGGCCGCCAACAATTTTGTTCATACTGCTAAACGAGTAGGACAAGAACAACCGTCACGCTTTGAATTATCAGCACTAGGCAATTAACCATGTGAACCTTTGTATTTCCTGCCAAATCCTTCCAAACTAAAAATGTCAACAGATCATTAGATTACACGTACGCACAGACGGCTTATTCGGAAGTTGAGAGAAAAAGACGTCCAACATTTTACGCACGCTACTTAATCTCTTAGAATGGTCCGAAGAACCCTCCAATTGCTGAAAGTATTTCAACTGAAGTAAATAGCATGTAAATCCACCCTGGGATGTTTGAAAGATGCAGCCTGAAACAGCGAATAAAACACATATAAATATGTACACAACGGAAGGAAGTGGCAAAGAATTAATGAAAAACAAATCGATGAGCCCTCAGTGATTGTTTCAAACCAACGGTATCCAAAACAAAACCTAACTTCGTCGGAAGCTTTAAAACACAGTTCTGACCTACAGCCCCTCTCCGAAACAAACGGTTTTTACAATGGGAGTCTGGACTGGACAATTTTTTGGTACAAGGAAGGACTACCGTGCACTGTGGTACCCCGATTACAATCAAGTACCTCAACACCGGCATTATCAACGCAGAATTAGGGTGAAAAACAATGATTATCTGAAGGCGCGATCGATTGCGCAAAGATGTGAACACCACTAGAATTAGGAGTAGGGTTCAGGGTGAAGTGTTTAAGAGGCAAACCATCGCCCCCCCCCCCCTCACCTTCATTGCATTGCTGTCTATTAGCGACATAAGATCAATAGTAACGTAAACTGTATGGGCCCAAATTACCTCTCGATATCCGCACAAGCGCCCTCCGAAAGCAAGACATCAGAAAGAGACAAAGCTCGAGAAGGGGCGTCAACAAGGTTTAGCTTGGACGGGATATAAGATAAGCTGAGGATGATGTTGGCATTAAAAACTAGGCTTTTCATTATGTAATTCAAACGGGGATCCTTACCGCCCTAATTCCGCCAACAATGAACAAGAACTTTACCGTGGCGTCCGGAGCATCATCGGCAACTGTACCTAGCAACTGATGAATAATTCTGGAATCGCTGAAGGGTCTCTTTACGTCCAAATGGGACCGAAAAAGAATTTGCTCCCCCTAGCGATGAATTTCTCCTTTTTGTCATCAGGCAGAATGTACAGCCCTTCCAAAAAGTAAATGTCCATAGGGGTTTTTTTATATCACAGAGATAGAATAAGATGATTGAATGCGGTTTTCAGCAGAGAATGGTATATCTAGTTGGTCTTGTATCTGATGTATTTGGACCCAGCTAATCCTGCCCCTTCATTTTGTAACAGGCAATTTTAAAAATGTCCAAAAAGTCAGTTTCTTATTTTATTTTATTTTCGTTCTTTTTCACAACTTATGGGAGAACTATGATGCAACAGAGGGTTTTTTTTGCTTTTATTACTGGAAAATTCCTGCAAAATTCTTTAATTTTGAGGATTAGTTTTAGCTCGCTACAGGTGATTGGTTTTTTTTCAGACAGCTGGTGACCTTTGAGAACACCCATCACAGTCAGCAATGCAGTCAGTCAGGGTATCCATTGCCAACTCATATATGAAGGATTGGGGGTCTTTATCAAAGGTTATGGAAGAGATTAAAAAAAATAACATAAAAAACCTAAGCAAAATTGTGCCAAAAAATTATGGTCATAAAGCACAGTTCATGGGCTCATTTGAATTTTTGAAGAGGCACATGAAATGAAAAATGTGATTTTCGGACCTTTTTTGAAATGTTTGTTACATAATGAAGGGATGGAATTAGGTGCATCCAAAAACAACATATATATGACCAACTAAATATACCATACTCTGCTGAAAACCTCACTCCAATATCTTATTTGATCTCTGATATTTTTAAAAAACGGTGGACATTTAATTTCAGGAAGGACTGTACGCCTGTCTAACAGAGTCAACAATAAAGCCCAAGTGTCTAAGGGTACGCTCGCCAAGCAGAGAACATTAATGCAATGCGAAAAAAATAACCCAACCGAGTTAGTAGCACTAAAATAGCGTATACTGAGGGTAATTTTGCCAGTAAGTGCATTTACCGTTTCCAAACTAAATCTGTCATCTACATACTGAGTGGTGGCAATTCCCAATCGTTGGAACCATACCAATGGACTGATAAACATTGGCCGAAGCCTTTCAACCGAATGGAAGGGTGTTATAAACCATGAAATACCCAGCAAAGCACATCCCAAAATATTAACGACTCTCTGGAGATAACATTACATGGTTATATCCTGATTTCTCATCACAAGTAACTATTTTTGATCCCCTGCCTACGATTCTATGTATCCCCCTTAAATGTTCAAGCTTAAAAAAAGAGGCCTTTATCCAACAGTTCAAAAATATGGAGTTATGACAAAAGCGAGGTTTGGATGGTTCCACCGTTAGAAGCATTATGAGATGCGGGAGATCACCCCCCCCCCCCCCCCCCCCCCAATTTAACCCGGAAGCAATATTGAACCATTCCGAATAATGTTTTGTAACTTACTCGTCACGAACCGAGCATGACTTTGACAACTAGCAGAATTTTGAAAAACGCAACCGGGGGCTCGGGTGAATTTTACGCCTGTCCCCTAAATTTGCCCTTGAAGGGTGTGAAAAACTGACAAAAATCACCCCCATTCTCGATCCACTCTCTAATTTGGTTAATTTGATTAAGATTGAACCCAATTGCTCAAGATGATTGTGGAGCTCACTAGCCACAAACAAATTAGGAACCCGTAACGGCAAGGAATCAAAAACAAATGAACATCCTCGTGAATGAACGTCCTCACATGAATCTTTCACGGATGCGTGCTGAAGGGCCTCCGAACTGGTGCCCGAAAGGGTTGTCCATCTCACCGTATTATTTTCGGACGCCGAGGCCATGATTGGATCAAAGCCACATCGCATTTCCCAATCAGGCACAGCAATCTCTCTTGACGGACCACCCTTAAAGGAAACACCAGCATCGGAGTTACCCCTCAACACACCCCCGTGTAAGATAAAAAATCTTACTGAGGGCAAAGGACCACCGAGTATGCGTTAAGGGAGAAAACAAGCTATTAAATTAACATAAACTGGATCCCTAAACCATACCAACAAGAAAAAATAGCATATTTTTTTTATCAGCCAATGCCTTCATCTTCGGGGAATCCCTTACCAATTATCGTTTGCACTACAGAAAAAAACAACCGGGCGAGAACCACGACACCTGCCATAACCATGATGAGAAGAAAAGCCACTTGGGTAAATTGGAACATATGCAAGCTGGGTTCTAGGAGGGGCAGGTTCTCCCTGCTACAAAGGCGGGTACAGACCTTGCGGTGGCAATGCTGCTCTTTTGGGTTTCGGCGGAGAGGGGATTGACTAGATGACCTGGCCGGCTGCTTCGTTTTATTATGCTTTTTGAGAAATTTGGACATAGCCTTAGAAACTACAACCGACACCCATCCTCCCAATACCGCAAGCACAAAAGCTGGAATATCCAAGCGCCCTTGGTTATTATGAGCTTGTCTGCATAATTCCTGATATATTGACGCCTGATCATCGTTCGTCGCTGCAGCCAATCTATTTAACTTGTCCAAGTAAAGCAACAACAAAGACTCGTTTGGAACTAGCTGAGTCGCTATCGAACGTACCATATCCTTCAATTCCTTCACACCATCATCCCTAGCGCATGCCGCAACCTGCCTATTTTAGACACTGCAGCTTCCGACGCCGCACTCGCCACCTTTGTAACAGCGATTACGAGAATAAACAGGGTAAACACTTGCCCAACTAAATGTATATGGTCTAATGGCACAATGAAGAAGACCAACAGCCCCGTGAACTTCTAGGGGGCAATCCCAATTAGACGACACGCTATTGAAACTAAAAAGTAAATCAAGTAAATATTTCTTTCATACATGCCAATAACGATTGACCCCTTGGTTGACCACATTTATTAGCCATCAAAATTGCTTTATGATCGAAGGAGATTGTATATAGATTAACTCTTATATCACACCTTGAGTAATATCCTTTTCATTTTTATAACAATCATGTGTGTTCTTTGTCTCATTAAATCCATTGGAGTGTAATTTTTGTCGCACTCGCACCAATTGCACAAATGCACTATTGTTGTTTTTTGTATTTAAAATTGTATACTGTTATACGAAATAGATACTAATAATTAATAATTAACCTCCCTGTCCAACGAATCTAGCGTGTCTGTCACACCTGTACCAGAAAGGTCTCGAGACACAGTATCAAGTTGATCCAGAGTCGTCGATTCAAGGAAGCATATGGGAAAGCCGAGCGAACTCCTTTGACATCAGGAGCGGCAGCAAATTCAGCCCTTGCAGGGAGTGCTTGCGCTTCAGAATTGTAGTTGGAACCATGCTGCAATAAGACGAAACAGTATTGTACAGGACGTAAATTAATACATGCCCTGTATAAGATGACAAAACTTGCGTTACACCTAGGCCTACTAGACAAACAATGAAAAAATACACTACAGCGTAAACAGGCCCTTACAATACAATCAACACCACTCATAGCTTCGCGCCGATTTATACTCAAAAGGCAGACTCACTGGTCTTTTTTTTACTACAAAACAAATGGCGAACAAAGGAGCCTAGCCAAGGTTGATAGGAACACTAGGCCAAAGTCACAAGCTGAATACGAGAATTCGCCTGCTGTAATAGACGAGGCCCTCAAGCCCAAGTCCATAACGAAAACACCCAGGATAAACTTTCAACATGGCCGCTACCCTATTTCAACCATGTCAGCCCTTGCTCGGCCTTTTAACCTTTGTATGTAGCCCTTGCTCGGCTGAACATATGTGTATAGCCCTTGCTCGGCTAACACACACACTCTCTTTCTCTAGGCCCTTGCTAGGCCATGCCCTTGCTCGATCGGCTCAAATCGAATTGGAATAGAATTACCTTGAATGAAACGATCCTCCGATCCGTCTCCAAACGAAGTGGTGGAAATGGTCGATTACATGGTTTGTCACTCGTGATCGACCTATAATTTAATTGGGTCACAAGCTGGGCGACTGTCGACAAGTGGTTGTTGAATTACATTGAGCACATGCCACTGAATCAGGTGTCAGTAAGGGGTCAAATCATTGTGAAAAGCGTTCAGGTAGAAGAAAGGAGCAAGAAATCAAAAGAGGTCTCAAAGAGAACGAGTCGTCCCTGGCAGAACCTCTGCGGATTCCTTCTCCATCTTCTTCCTTAACTCTTATGGACATTTTACAATCGTTTAACCCCGTAATTACCCTTCATTCAGTTGCCTGTGCATTGAGTCACTTGTAAACAGAAGTGTGAGATGTGACTTTCTTACGAATTTATTGCACTTTGGTGCAATTGATTTTATCGCCTCGTCTTTCAATTGGTCAATGCATTCAATCAGATTTCTCCAAAATATGACATCGGAAAGGCTCTGGGTTATTGGTGGAACAGTGGATATTCTCCGGATGAACATGGGAGACTTGAAGGCCTGCTCTGGTTTGGGAGTGAGACATTCTTTATGTGCACCACCAGTAATTGACCAAACAACATACCTTCTTCATCCACACCCACATGTTAATCTTCCTGGCTCTGAATGAATACAGCGCAAGTTCACATGTTTTCCCAGTTGGTTGAAAGGTGAAGCTCAGTGATCGCTCCTCTTTTGATGCTCTAATGGAACATTGTAACAATGAACGGGCACATGACATGTTGTAAAATGTAAGGGCAGAATTTGGTCTTGATTTTAAGAATTGTTCAGAAATAATTCCAGATTCACAGATGCCACATAGATGAGATGCAATGATATGATATACCAATTGTTTTTTAATGGCAGACATGATGCTGATTACATAAAGTGCCATACTTCACGTGTTAACTGAAGCCTTTCAATCTGGTTATATGATCGGACCCAGGACATCAATCACCGTTACACCGCCTCGCTCATACTTTAAATGAGACTGATGTGAAAGTTTAAAATGTCCTAGGATATCCTCGGGATCAAAGGATTCTCTGTTATGCCCTTATAGACTCTCAGGTATTGACATGCATGGCCAATATAGAGCCAGATACCATAATCGGTCAGAATTTATTCGTGGCGGCGGCGTTTTCCGGGAGACATTTTCTACTTCTTAACAGTTTCTGGATGGTTTTACACCATTTTCTACACTTGGCTGAACTCGAATTGATACTGGGCCCAGTGTCATTACTCTTTAATGCCACACCATAAGTCGAAACGTCTTTTTATGGTGGATTGTGTTCATTTCTCATTGCTTGGAGTACCATAAAACTATCATTGAAAACAAGTCACTAATAAGCGTGATATTGCACTTTTGAGGTTTTAACTTTTGGCCCCCTAGTGGCCAAGTCGAGAATCGGATCAGACCGAAATTCGATGTTATCGGATTTAGGGAGTTATATGTACCAAATTTCAAGTTCATAGCTTCAGCGGTTGAGAAACGTGCCATAGTTACCCTCAAACGGCTAATTTACGCCATTTGCCCTCTGCGACCTTGAAAATTAGATCAAATCAAAAACCCATATGACATGTGATGTATCTTTGCTAGGAGTACCTGCCATAAAAAATATAGCGAAAACGGGTCGCTTATAAGCGAGATATTGCACTATTTAGGTTTTAACTTTTGGCCCCCTTGTGGCCAAGTCGAGAATCAGATCGGACCGAAAGTCAAAGCCAGAAGTCACCTGACCAGGAGCGGTTGTGTGTACAAAGTTTCAAGTCTATAGCCCTAGCGGTTAATAAACATGCGACTGTTTTTGAAATAGGATACAGACGACGACGACGGCGGACGACGGGCACTGCGGTGATGTGTAGACTCTCCTACGGTGAGCCATAAAGCAAGAACTCGTTGATGAATACAAACGGCAACGTCAGCTCAAGTTATCCTATACATCTCAGACAACACTGATAAGTTACGAACAAACTCGTTAAGTCATGATTCTTCCATTGCATCATAACTAGGCAGAGCTAATATATATGGAGAAGGAACTAAATCAAGATGGTGACTTGACGGAGTGATCGATCTGATAATCGATACTGTTATCAATCAGGCTAAAATATGTATTATAAACAGCAACACCATGAAAAACAGTACAAAGCCAACATTTTAAATAATCGCTAACATATTGGGCCAATTTGTAAAGTTATAAATTATATTTTACTACGACATAGCCAAAGCTGCTACAACATGGATGCCTGCTTGCTTGCAAACAAAGACACAGAGATCCATGATGAAAAACATTATCTGAGCGCAATTTTAGCGACAAAACAGAATTGGAAAAATGTGCAACCCTTTTCAAAAAATGGTTTCCCAATGAAATAGAAGAAGTGGGGATATAATCTGCCTGACACTCAAAACATCGATCGCAAGTTACTCTCCAGCCAGTTACTGTTGCTCAACTATTTAGGTGCCATACTTTACGAACGTTTTTCCAATTTACCGGACCCCCTTTCCCATGTACGCGAGAAAATTGTAAATAAATGCAAGATGGAAGATACAGGAAGATTTTCAGCGTACGCATGACCGCCGATAGTTTTGACTCCCTCCCCCTCAGATTTGCACGTTCTAAAAGTATATGACCCCTTATAAACTGTGGCTAATATTGCGCCCTTTTCCCACATATTTACCCTCTTTCCAGCCATGAAAGTCCAAATGAGGTTAGCATCATCGAGTGTCCTGGTTGCCTGTGGTTTATTCTTCTCCTTGTCACAGTCGGTGAAGTCGGCGGTGAGTGTCGGTGTCCAGTGGCTCACAGAGGAGATACTGCGGCCATATGACCGAACGTGATGAAGCATACCTATAGAGATAACAACATGACACACTTTGAATAAAGGCTATTTCGGGTCAAATCAAGGAAATGTAAAACAGGGCACAGAGCCATAAGTCACAGTTTTGCGGAAATTGATTTGAAAGCAGTTACTCGGCTGCACACAACCAGACACGAAAGCAGATTCTCTCATCCCCAGGAAAAACTCATACTTGGATAGGCCACAAAAAGATGTATATATACACTGTTAAAAATGAAGGTTTTTGAGCTGGAGGAAAACCTTTAGGCTTTTTCAGCCAACACAATTCCATAGGGCTATGAAAAAGGTGTTACCCAAGCTCCAAATCCTAAACAAAAATAATTTCTTTGAAGAACCTCTAGGGGTACGGTGAATACTTGTGTTGGTTGAAAAACCCGGAGAAAAAAGTGCACACCTACTGAAAATAGTCGTTAAAAAGATATGGGCATTATTATAACTTAAAGGGTAACTCGTGATAAATTTCACCATATAATGTTTTAGCTGTTTTTGACAAATGACTACGTCACTTTCTCACAAATCGGTAAGGTTTTCGAATCGAAATGCACATTTTCTAGAAATTGATGGTTTTATCCCGCCCGGACGGCTCGCTTCGATGCCGTTTTCGTTGATGACGTCACAACATGAACATTTTCGCGGTCGCGGTGGTTTACATTCAGCGATTTTATAATAATCTAATCAAAAATGGAAAATTTGACCTCTACATCAATTGTGATCAACAATTAAAAACGGACGTATTTCCGCAAAGTTGTAAATCACATCATAGTATCACTTTAAACGTGTTCGCCCATTATTAATCTTTGAGCCGAATATTGCCTACAAAATATCACATTCATATAATTAATACCGGGTATTGTTGATACAATGCGTTGATCAATAATTTAGAAGTGGATTTTGAATAATGAAGGAGCCGTTTTCATAATGAACAGTAGATACTAGTATTAGCTTGTCCGATTTTGTTGGCACCAATAGCGCAAATAAAAAGCGTGAAAACACATACGCTGTGTCTGTGTCATTTCTGAACATTGTCACAGAGCGGGATCGCCAATTTGCATGGGATGTTATAGCTCTTTCTCCACGCTGGACCCATCCTGAGATCAGACTTTTTTGGTGGTTCGATTGCGAACCACCATCTGTGCTTGGTTATTCGTTTTTACTCCTCTATAGTCCCATGTATGCATCTGCGTGAACAAATTAGTTTTCATGTTTGTAACGTCCAAAAAGACAATGCTATTCTGCCTAGATCCCTCAGATTAATCTCAGCTTGATTCGCCCACTTGAATTTACTAATAGCCGCTATAACCTGCTGAATGAATGATTTATTTAATACCCATTTTGTTCCATACATCGCCGATGTATAGCGTAGTAATCGTATATTGAGTCGGTTGTCTGCTTGTCAATTCGCGATGTGAATGTACACATTTTAGCTTGCTGGCACCATCAAATGCTGCACTTTTTCACAGCAGTATCGCATTAACAGTGATATTCGCCTTTCACCCTGATTTGGTGGATTAGCAACTTGATTTTTATAAATATTCAACATTTAAGCTCTGTACACACTGACAACATTTTCGGTAACATTTTCGGAATCATCTCGGCAACACACCTAGGCAACAAAAATTTGGCCCTGCATACACATGACAACATTCGACAACATGTTGGGCAACTTGTTATCGAATGTTTCTGAGAAAATGAGGATTTTGGACGGAAATTCATAAACAATGGAAGATTCCAAGAGAAGAAGATGTATTGTCGGGGGCTCTGCCATAATTTTAAGTATCCTGATTGAAAGACGGCAAAGAAGACGTAAAGATGAGAAAAGAGTGTGGACAAAACCATGGATATATATGAGAGACCAGCATGGGGCCTACCACTGTCTCCTGTCTACTGTCATCCCATAAACAGGCACAACTTTCCCATACTGCGATAAGTTGTTCCACTTCACTCAATAACCATTCCTTGCTGGAGGCTGCTATTTTGACTACATCACATGGCTTCAGGTAGATCATGTGATTTGTGGCCTATTTCTGATTGGATAAAACTGGACAACACTCGGCAGCAAAATCAATTTTGTTGCAGAGTGTTGCAGCCTCCAGCAAGGAATGGTTATTGAGTGAAGTGGAACAACTTATCGCAGTATGGGAAAGTTGTGCCTGTTTATGGGATGACAGTAGACAGGAGACAGTGGTAGGCCCCATGCTGGTCTCTCGTATATATCCATGGTCTTGTCCACACTCTTTTCCATCTTTACGTCTTCTTTGCCGTCTTTCAATCAGGATACGTAAAATTATGGCAGAGCCCCCGACAATACATCTTCTTCTCTTGGAATCTTCCATTGTTTATGAATTTCCGTCCAAAAGCCTCATTTTCTTAGAAACATTCGATAACAAGTTGCCCAACATGTTGTCGAATGTTGTCATGTGTATACAGGGCCAAATTTTTGTTGCCCAAGTGTGTTGCCGAGATGTTTCCGAAAATGTTACCGAAAATGACAACATTTTGGGAAACATGTTGGCCAACATGTTGTCCAGGTGCGATGTTATCGAAAATGTTGGCAGTGTGTACAGTTCGGAAACATTCGGAAACATTCGGTAACATGTTGGCCAAATGTTGCTCAAATGTTGTCGAAATAATACAAAATCAATTTTGTTGCCGAGATGCTAATGATGTTGTCGAGTTTTATCCAATCAGAAATAGGCCACAAATCACATGATCTACCTTAAGCCATGTGATCCAGTCAAAATGGCAGCCTCAAGCAAGGAATGGTTACTGAGTGAAGTTGAACAACTTATTGCAGTATGGGAAAGTTGTGCCTGTTTATGGGATGCAACATCCAGGGAATATAAAGACAAGAACAAAAAGAAAGCTGCTATTCTAGAAATAGCTACAAAATTTGCCCCATGCTGGTGTCTCATATAAATCCATGGTCTTGTCCACATTCTTTTCTCATCTTTACGTCTTCTTCGCCGTCTTTCAATCAGGATACGTAAAATTATGGCAGAGCCACCGACAATACATCTTCTTCTCTTGGAATCTTCCATTGTTTATGAATTTCCCTCAAAAATATTCCCTCAAAAATCCTCATTTCTCGGAAACATTCGACAACAAGTTGCCCAACATGTTGTCAAATGTTGTCATGTGTATACAGGGCCAAATTTTCGATAACATCGCACCTGGACAACATGTTGGCCAACATGTTTCCCAAAATGTTGTCAGTGTGTACAGAGCTTAAGTCGCCAAAAAATCCGCGCCGTCTAAATTGTTGGTGCTGGCGCCTATCGATAGCCAGTTGAGTTCGCGAGTAAGCGTGGCGGGAATTTCGAATCACCTGATTTGGTGCGCCACACAGTTGAATTACGGTAAATACAGTACTGCATGCATTTAGCTGGCCGCCACCAGGAGATCAAAATAGGGCTATATTTATCATTATACATGTTCTAGCAATAAGCCATCATAGATCAATTCGCAATTGCATTCCTAAGCTTCATATGCCTACTGAATGCGGACAAATTCCTATGTGACTGATCATGCGTCTATTTCCCCAGTCATCCTAGAACATGTATAATGATGAATTTTGATCTCCTGGTGGTGGCCAGCTAATTCGATGCATACAGTATTTGTGTCGGTAATTTCTCCTGAACGCTGCTACCTATATAGATTTACAATGAAAACATCTATGACAGGTTTATCTGATGATACCACATCACATTTCAACAACTCCTGCCCAGATTGCCCCCATCATATGCGCAAAAACTTCAGTCCCTGCCCTGCCCACAATTCGAAACACCCCTTCAGTCTTTTTTAAAGGCTGCTTGTTTACTCCTTCGTCATATTCCAAAAATAACGAGAGGCGGAGTATATTGAAAACAACTGGCATGGCGCAAGGATTCGCTGGACCTGATAAAATGTCTTACCGGCAGGAACGAAGACACAGTCCCCTGGTCTCAGTGTTGCCCACTCCCACGGTGCGATGGCAGCCTTCTCATATTTGTACATGTTGACCATTTCTGTATTCATAGCAGAGTGACTGCTGCCAGTGAAGTCATCCTAAAAAGAAAAGGGATTGCAAAATTAAACCAATCCATCCACAATGTACATGATATACACTACATGAGGCCTGCACTATAACAAGCAAAGGAACTATGTTCTCGTGTTAATTTCCGAGACAACGAATTTATTGTAGTTTGTGAATAGTTCACGTTCTGACGCTGCCGGTATATGTGGCCCATTGAAATAGACTCCGATGTGCTACGCTCCGCTCCGCTGTTCATCGACTTGCAGAGGGCCGGAGTAGTGCATGGGAAGGGCCGGTCCGGTCTACCGCTGGTGTTACTTTACCAAATATTTGCAGTTTGAATGTTACCATCACAGTGTTATTCAGTATCGACATGATATTCCAAAGTTTGGCACTATGGTATATACTGCCGCTCTGGTTGGCCTGGTTACAGGAAAATTCGTCCCCGGATAATTCGTCCCCGGATAATTCGTCCCCGCAAATTCGTCCCCGGATAATTCGTCCCCAAGGAAAATTCGTCCCCGGAAAATTCGTCCCCGAGGATAATTCGTCCCCGAGGATAATTCGTCCCCGGAAAATTTGTCCCCGAGGATAATTCGTCCCTGGAAAGTTCCTACCCTCCAAGAAACGTCGTTCTATGTATGTTCAACAGACCATAACGAAGGAGTGTATGATAGGGCCGGACACCATCGCGTCTGGTGTGCGGTTGGAGCCGGTGTAACATCTGTGGTTGTTTCCCATGTGTCAGTGTTTCCAAACAATAGGCAGCTAGAGAGACCATGACTTTTCAATAGGGGGGATACACAGAAAAACTCGTCAATCTATTTTTGAGCGTTCCCAAACAATGAGGGGAAACACTCAAAAAAAGAAACACTCAAAAACATTACACCGGTATCATAAAGGAATTGTCGGCTTTTTATTGCAGTATGTTTGTTCTTCTTCTGGTTCCTCATTAAACTATTTTTCTGAACGTGTTTGATACTTTTCCAATTTTGTTTCAGCTCTTAGATAGTAGGAAAACACGTTATTCATTATTTTCAGTACGCACAAGTCCTGGAAGGCGCGAAAGACATTTCCCGCCACGTGAGTGCACGCCGAGGTCTGACCAAAACGTCACAGGGTAGATCCTTACTCAAGGAAACGCCATGAGACATGACCATTTATCTTTCAGTTGCATTGCGCCCACTTGGTAACTACTTCAAAGTTGTTTGTAAATTCATTTGACCCTTTTAAGAGATGGTATGAACTTGTTACCACTGGCAATTTGTGCCTGTTAATTCATAAAATCAGTTTTTATTTCATGAAATAAAGATGTGAATAGGTGGCTACTAAATACCTAGGAACGAGGTTATAACCTATCCCTCTGTGTGTAGAATGTATTGAGGTAAGTCACCTGGGCACTTGGATTAAAAAATGGCCGCTTGCTTTATGCATGTGGCACAACACCGGTATCGTTTTTTAAGTCATTTTCCAGTTGTTTCAAAAATCAGCGAAAAATATCAAATCCGGGTTTCAAACCAAACCGCTTTAGGGGGTCAATATACATCATCCGGGCCACTTACCCTGAAAATTTTGCGTGGGGTTCACCACGGAAATTTTGAGAAATATTGATTTTTAAAAATGTACCCTCAGATTTCACACGCTCAGTCAAACTGTCTACTGGTACAGAAGCTCTCCTCTGTGCTGCCCCCTGGCATTAGTTGGACGAAACCCCTGCCAAAAATGAATTTTATTCTAAAGCTTGAATCCAGTTTAATATTTCAAATCCCTTTCTACTTCAGCTAATCATTAACCCCTTCTATTCCAGTGTCTAAATTATGTTTTTGATATTCAACAATTTGAACCATTCCATTACAGGTGGCTCTGGTGTTGTGGCATGTGTGCCAAGCCAAGACAAAAATTACCAATTTCTCTCAATTAAGCTGGGAAAAGTTCATTACTTGTACAAAAAATGGCTAGAATTGAGAGAATATATAGGTATTAAGAAGACTGTGGCATCTGAAGCCGTTTTGAGCTATGTAACTGACCAAATATGAAGGGTCAAAAGTGAAAAACGAATGTAAACAAACTAGCCTGCATTCAATTCATGCATTGTTTTTGTGTACACAAATCACGATACATGTATATGTACTGTATGTATAGGCCTCTGGCACAGCTGGCCTGATAGCATGTAGTTTGTGTATGTTTTGCTATGAATTGCAGCCCATTCAAGCCTGTAATCTATACATGATTAGTACCTTATGAAGTGTGCCCATTGTTGTATGGATATGTAATGTATAAATCTCAGCTGCACAATCTCAAATCGACAAATCCAATGGCTAAAAGGCAGTGTTTAATTCTGTATGTTGTTTCAATTTCCAGGCACTGCATTGAGTTGGGAGATGATAATATACCACCTTTACCAGAGAATGGGGGGTATCATCGTGAGTGTTATTAACGCTATACGTGCAAAAGTAAGATAGAGCGCCAGGAAAAACGGAAACGCGATGGTGAGTTTAGGTCAAGTTATAAACATTAAGTACATGTTAGAGTAAAGAGTGTTGGGCATTGTGACCAAGAGGACCATTGACCATTGACAGTTGCATCCTGAGTGGTAGATAAGGATGCACCTATTGACTTTTCAGGCCTCTCTTGTTATATGTAGCATTGTAGGATTTGTGTGTATGACTATTATACAAAATGTTAGTAATTGTTTTCTAAATATATTGCAGAACACACCAGTTCGATCAATTCTGTTGAGGCTGACGTATCAAACAGCGGGCATGAAACTGATGACGAAGAAGACACTAGACCAAGGATGTTACTCCGGTCATCAAGACAAGATGCTACTCCAGGAGTCCAGAGAACATCTCACGTGCTTCCTCGCCAGTGCATCCTATGTCGAAAAAAAAAAAACACAAGCGAGACCGTGTTACAAAAAAGTCGTGTGAAGAACGGTTGTCCCAGTGTGAAACCTTACAAGCTGGATGCTTAATAAAAGGTGCAAAACAAAAGAAAGATGAGGTATGCATACACACTAAACATACATCTTAAAGGAATTTAAGATATAAGCTGTCAGTTGTCACCTGTGTGTATTAATCCGACAGCTTTATAGGCTGCATGTAACATAGCAACACATTCATCACTTATTTTAGTTTACTGTCCTGAGGGTGAAGTGCTTTTAAATTTCTAAACTTCTGAAAGTATCTCACTAGTTCCCCTTTTTTGTATTTTCAGGTTTTGCTCCTGCATTTACAAAATGTGGACCCTGTTGATGCAGAAGTATGCTATCACCATAGTTGCTACGTTACGTACACTCGATTTTTACGTGCTACAGAGAGTCGAGGACCTGTTGATACGAAGTATACGAAATCATTCAAAACGTTATGCAGTGACTTTGTTATACCAAGAATCGTTGTCAATAAAGAAGTGTTACGACTGACAACTCTGACTGAAGTATTCGGAGGCTTCGTTAAAAGCACAGAGAATATGGACGCGTCAAGCTACCGCACGTCAAATCTCAAAAAACGTCTCAAAGCAGAACACCCTGAAATAGTATTTCTTAAAGCTTTAAAGTGTACTCAAAGTGAACTGGTATTTGTTGAATCATTGAGTGCCCATGACATTGTGGAAGAGAAAGTAAACCTGCAGGAAGAGATGTTGCCTGGTACTGAGACTGAGACTGAGAGAGAAACTGAGACAGAGGAAGATACTGTTGATATTGCTGCTAGCCGTTCATTTTTGGAGCCAAATACTCGAGACATTTTTGCAACTGCTATGCATCTTCGTGACACTATTGCTAACACTCCAGCCACTTTTGAACAGTGGCCGAGGACTTGAACTTGATTTAACAGTTGGCCATGGAGATCAATGCCATCAGTTACAATTTCATGGAAATGAGACAGTACCAATGATGACACCAGTGGACGAGTTGTTTTGCTCACATGAGGAGGCAGGCACTCGCTTGTTGCACCATGCATTGTTCGCCACTAGAACTACCGGTACCAAAGATATTGTAATTCAGTCTCCTGACACCGATGTGCTTGTTTTGGCCGTTTCAAAAAGCAAGGATCTGAACTGTAAGCTACTCTTTGAAACGGGAACTGGTAATGCTTGCCGAGTGTTGGATGTTGTGGCTATTCACGAGCACCTTTCAGGCATACACACCTCCATCCCAGAGGCGCTGATAGGGTTCCATACATTCACAGGTTGTGACAGCGTCAGTGCTTTCTTCGGAAAGGGAAAGCTGAAGCGTTTTAAGCTCTTAATCGCAGAAACAAAGTTCACAGAGCTGTTTGTGGGCATCGGTGCTTCGTTTGAGTTGCCACTTTCGGACCGCATTGAGGAACTAGCTGAATAGTTTGTTTCATCTATGTATGGCATAGTGTCGACAAAAATCAACTGAACGAGGGTCAAACTCTTTAAAACTGGCAAACACATGGACGACACCCTCCCTCCTAATCTTGACTCCTTGCTCAAACATCTCTTGAGGGCCAACTATCAAGCTGGCATTCATCGGCGCTGCCTGGAGTCAAACCCTGATGTACCAAGTCCTGATAGTCATGGATGGAGGGTTGAAGATAAAAATCTCAAAATCAAGTGGATGGATCTCCTCCCTGCACCTGACTCTATTCTTGAGTTAAATAACTGTAAATGCAAGATGAAACGGCCAGGGGCCATTGTGCTCACCGTAAGTATTTTTAGTAGACAGTTACAGAAAGTGCTACAGTATGTAGGCCTCTCATAATTTATACATGCATCTGTGACCAGTTCAGAGCCGGCCCTGGCCAAGTGGTGAATCCGAGACTTGTGGTTCCAAGCTTGTAGAGTCTAGGTGAAAATGATAGTGAAGAAACGTGCCACTCCATGACAATGGTCACGGTGAATATATTTTTAACTTTGACCTCAGTGACCCTGACAGGTAGGTCAAATAACAAACCAGGGTGATATGTGATGTAGACACATCCACCTGACCATAACAATTTCATCACTCGTTACACTACAGCAATCGGCAAAAAACGATTTCCAAGATGGCCGCCTAATTAAATCTATGGCACCAAATAAATAAAAAAATGAAGAAAATGTAAGATAGAACTCAGAAAAGAAAAAAGGAAAAGATGAAAAATAAAAATATTTTTGGCTGTCCTTGACCGGGGTTTGAACTCACGACCTTTGGATTGCCACAATACGAGGAAAAACCCACAAAACATGCAATTTCGGCCATATTTGAATTCCGATCTGGCTGAAACTTGGCATACAAATAGTGGCTTCTTAGATGCATCATTACACAAAATTAAAACTCTTTACATTAAACAACGACAAAACGTACCAAGAACGGTAAAGTTTTCAACTTTGACCTCTGTGAACTTGAAAGGTGGGTCAAATCAAAAACCTGTAAGATATGTGATGTATCCTTGCTGGGAGTACCTACCATGAAACTTTAAGCGAGAAATCACACTTTTTGAGTTTTGAGTTTGGGCCCCCTGGTGGCCAAGTCAATAATCAGACCAAACCAAAATTCAGTGTAAAAGGTCAACTGACCTAGGGGGTCATTTGTTCAAAGTTTCAAGTTCATAACTGTTGCGGTTGAGAAACGTGCCATAGTTACACTCAAACGGCAAATTTACGCCATTTGACCTCTGCGACCTTAAAAAGTAGGTCAAATCCGAAAAATCGTGCAACATCTGAGGTAACCTTGCTAGGGGTCCCTGCCATAAAAATTTCATCAAAAACAATTTGCTAATAAGCAGGCTATTGCACTTCTTCCTTTTTCTGTTTTGGCCCCCTGGTGGCAAAGTCAAGAATCAGATCAGGCTGAAATTCAGCACCAGAGGTTATCTGATATAGGGGGTTATATGTACCAAGTTTCAAGCTCATAGCTTTGGTGGTTGAGAAACGTGCCATAGTTACACTCAAACGGCCAATTCACGCCATTTGACCTCTGCGACCTTGAAAAGTAGATCAAATTAAAAAACCCGTAAGATATATGATGTATCCTTGCTATGAGTACCTACCACAAAAGTTTTATCGAAAACAAGTCACTAATAAGCGAGATATCACACTTTTTAGATATCCACATTTGGCCCCCTGGTGGCCAAGTAGAGAATCAGATCGGACAGAAATTTAGTGTCACGGGTCATCTGACCCAGGGGGTCATGTGTACAAAGTTTTAAGTTCATAGGCCTAGCGGTTAAAAAACGTGCCACTGTTTTTGAACTAGGATACGACGGACGACGACGACGACGACGACGGACGACGGACACTGCGGTATCGTATAGACTCCCCTACGGTGAGCCAAAAAGCCAGTGCAAAACTAATGTGTGTAGTTGTGAGAAAAACAAACTAGAATGCACAGATTTCTGTGAGTGTGTCAACTGTGACAATAGGGACAACCATAATCAAAGTCAAGAAGAGGTTAATGAGGATGATGAGGATGAAGACAGTGACAGTGATGAGGGAACTTGACATTTGATGGTGAACAAAAGTAACTTTTCATGGGTATTATCCCACAATCATTAAATAAGCCCCCGATATATGGTAAATTTCAAAAACATGAATAGCGAATGCTATTTAGCAGGAGATTATAACATTGATCTATTGAAAATCAAAGAAAAAAAGGCGATCAATGATTACATCGACAACTTATTCACACTATCAATCTATCCAACAATAACCCGACCGACGCGAATAACCCCACATAGTGCAACTCTCATTGACAACTTCCTATGTCGACTCTCAAAGACATTCACAACACTATCAACTGGTATATTAAACCAAAGAAAAAAAGGCGATCAATGATTACATCGACAACTTATTCACACTATCAATCTATCCAACAATAACCCGACCGACGCGAATAACCCCACATAGTGCAACTCTCATTGACAACTTCCTATGTCGATTCTCAAAGACATTCACAACACTATCAACTGGTATATTAAACCATCGTTTTTCAGACCATCAACCTTACTTCCTGGAAATAAAAGATGACCGGAAGATTTGCAATGAAACTAACAATCCTAAACACATTCAATTCAGGAAATTCAACACTGAAAATATTATGAATTTTAAAAGAACTCTTAAGTGTAACCCTAGCAAATCTCCATCATGATCCAACTTGGTCAACGCTGAGCATAAATGATAGCTTCAATAAATTTCATACCATAATTACCAAGTGCAAAGAGAAACACTTTCCACTGATATCTGTTAAGTTTAATAAACATAGACATAAAAAGGAACCCTGGATTACAAGCGCTCTTGTCAAATCAATTACGAAAAGGGACAAACTCTACAAAAAACTTAAAGGAACTCCAAGAAACTGTCAACTCTATGAAACAAGACATTATCAACTCAGAAATTATAATAAGATTCTACGACGACTCATTCATGGAGCAAAAAGGTCATACTACACTGAGCAATTCAACAAATGTGCGAATGACAGCAGAAAAACCTGGTCAAATATAAACTCGATCATAAAGAAAAAATCAAACAATAAGGGTGAACAAATACCAAGTTCGTTCAGTGTAAATAATGTACAAACAACCGATAAAACAGTTATAGCCAATGGTTTTAATGACTTCTTTGTAAATATCGGTCCTCAACTTTCAAAAAGCATAAAGCCTATCACCACTGATTTCAAACATTACCTGGATAATCAAAGAGATAAGACCTTTCAATTTACGAAAATAAACCGAATGGATATTGCTAAAGTAATTGACAATCTAAATCCGAAACCTAGCAGTGGCTGGGATGGTATATCCACTAAACTCTTAAAAATGTGCAAATTTGAAATTCTTGACATTGTCACAGCTTTAGTAAACCGCTCTCTTGAATCAGGCATTTTCCCAGACAATCTTAAAATAGCAAAAGTTATTCCGTTATTTAACAAGAGGCCCAAGGGCCTGGCGCTCAGCTGAGTTAATATCATTAATATCTTCCCGGTGTTTAGTTCATTATGCATGAAAATGGCATGCTCCATGGTATTTGATATCCTTTTGCGTTCACTACGGTACCAATGTTTTTGGTTGACATAATTATGCCACTGTTCATTCCTCAATCCTGACCATAATTCGGGTGAAATCATCGTATGAAAATATTTACCGAAACATGAAGTTTATGCCATGAATGAGGATACTCATTGTCATAGCCTCGTTTACAAGTACGAAGTATTTTCCCGCGAATATTCAAAACTGCTTGGCTCCTTGCCAGTTAAATAACATGTGACTATACACAAAATAGAAAACTTTGATGGAAATTGTAAATCATTTTTTTATCTATCAGGGGAAACAAGCTGATGATGATCAAATAAATCATTCATGAGAAATCGTTTTGTTGCTGAAGCTTGCATGACGAAGTTAATGCTAAACCTTTTCTTGTGCTCTACTGCGCCACCGTAGTTTTCTATTTAGACCAGCGATGACGTCATTTCTGGTGATTCCCTACGTTGTCCAATGAGCGCTTTTTAAAATGTGCCATTTGGTATTGTACAGTATGCAATGTATTTTTTCAGCGCTGCCAGTTGCCGAAGAGAATGCCGTAGCTCCCTCAATTTCCAATCAATTTTCATGGGAGTGACATTATTGTATTGCTTAGAATGTCTACTTTTTACTCATGAAAGAATCGTAGAACTAAAACATAATAGGCGAACAGAATCATGCCGATTCACTGCACATAGGCCTACTGTGGGAATTCTCCACTTCAAAATACATCGGCGATGTCATCGCGAACAGAGCATGCACTTCCGATATCGTTTTCACAGAAATGTCGCCAAATATTCAAGAACTAATTTCTGAATTTAGTCACTAAAGACCTTATGACTACCACTGAAACGAACTAGTGATAATATCGCCTACCAGACTACTTTTTAAGCAGAAAATTGGGTACTTGAGTGTCATTGAGCTCCAAGATTATTGCACATAGCGTAAACAACATGCCACCATTTTGTCTCCGCTTCGGTATTTCGTACGCCGCTTATAATGCACCTTCTCAATTAAAACCAACATAATAAGGCCTTACATCGTTGATTGAATAGGAACACCACACAAAACACAATAAAGTAGGGGTACAATCGATTACGAAGCTGAAGTGAACAGTGATTTATTCCTGGAGCTACTGCTTTTGTTGTGTAGCTGCCATGTTTTGAGAACTGGCAAATAGGAGACTTCATTGATGGCTGACGTCATCGGGCGGGAATTTGAATCGGCAGAAATAATTAAAAGGCAGGTAGCGCCCTCTCCTGTTAAAATTTTGAACTTTTTCTCAATAAAATAGATTTTCAAGAATTTTATCTTAATATTAGAGCATATTTCGACTAATTCTGCTGCTCCTAGGCCGATATAGGCCAGTTTCCTTCATGCACTCTCGCTCGCAGGAAGTAGGTCGAATGGCGACAAATTTTGTTTTGAAAGTAGAGTTTGACCAGAAGTATCCAGAAATGCAAAATTGAAGTCTCTAGGTCTTACGGTTACAAAATGTGCACCATGGGTTTAACGGACAGATGGATGGATGGATGGACAGACGGACGCCACTGAACAACTTATTTGACAAGCTCGGCTGACTTAGTCAGCTGAGCTAAAAAAGGGGAAAAAGATTCATTTAACAACTACCGGCCAATATCCCTTCTTTCATCAATCTCAAAAATCTATGAAAGAATCATACATGATCAACTCACTAAATATCTCGTCGACGACAAAATAATCTTTGAAAGTCAATATGGTTTCCGAAAAAAACACTCAACAGACCTCGCCGCAGCAGAGTTAATTGATAGAATAACTAAAACCTTGGATAACAACAAGAAATCAATTGCCATATTTATGGATCTGTCCAAGGCTTTCGATACATTGGATCATAATATCTTATCACATAAACTTAGCCTTTACGGTCTTACTGACTCTGCTCTAAATCTCATGAAAACTTATATATCCAACAGACGTCAATATGTTGATTTCTCTGGTTACACCTCCGACCATGCTGTCATTAAAACGGGTGTACCCCAAGGGTCGATCTTAGGGCCTCTCCTTTTTACCATTTACATCAATGATCTAAACAAAGCAAGTAAATTCTTCAATTTTGTAATGTTTGCGGACGATACAACTTCACTTAGCGAATTACATTCTTTCTCTACCAAGGTAAACCACATATTAAACACCGAGCTATTAAACATAGCAAACTGGTTAAAAGTAAATAAATTATCTTTAAATATCTCAAAAACTAAATTTATGATCTTTGAACGAACACACAAAATTTTTAATGGCATCCTAGATTTACAAATTTGAATGTGTTGAATCGTTTAACTTCCTTGGATTACTTATAAATAAGGATCTTACTTGGACTTCACATATAAATCATATTTCAAAAAAAATATCAAGGGCAACCGGCATTATCAATTATTTAAAACATTTTATTCCACAGAAAATTCTAATAACGATTTACCACTCTCTTATCTCTGCTCATCTCAACTATCAAATATTATCTTGGGGCTATGATCACAACGAAATTTTAAAATTACAAAAGAAAGCTATTCGTGCCATTACTCTCAGTCATCCTATTAGTCACACTGACCCTTTATTCATAAAGCTGAAACTACTCAAACTACCGGACTTACACAAATTAATTGAAATAAAATTTCTCTATAGATTTTTAAAAAAGGATTTACCAGTGTACTTCATGCACAATTTTTTCTCATTTAACAGTGATGTTCATAACTATCCCACAAGAGTTAATGATAAATTTAAAATACCAAATGAAAGACACGAATATGCCAAAATGACACCACGATACAGTTTAACTAAATTATATAATTCTCTCTCAAAACAAACTCTAAACAAACTCCACTCAAATTTTAGCTTAAAATCCTTTTCAACATACTACAAAAATGAAATGTTGGGTTCCTATAATAAAAAGTGCCAAATTCGCAACTGCTATGTTTGCGACATTCGTTAAACTTTTTTCGTCTTATAACTGTTATTACTCACTCCTTTACTGTAAAATAGAACTGTCTTGTAAATTAAATTGTAAATCCTGTATATAATAATTAACATTGTACTACATGTAATTCATAAGGGAGCAGGCATTAAGCGGCCAATCTGGTCTTGTTCTGCTCCCGACCACAATCAATATTATGTATTTAGACCATATCCACAACTCCGTGGATATGGTCTATTGTTTTTACTGAGCCGATCGCCAGGACCCGAGGGATGTGGTTTTCGACACGTATCTCCGAAACTGCCGCACGGAACGACCTGAAATTTGGTTAGGTTACGTTTCATAACCTGCTAACGAACAACGTGTACTTTATTTTTGCAGCCGTTGCTTACGTTTTTAGTTTTCGGGTGATTTTTGATGAAAATCGCCGGTTCTGAACCGTTCCGGTAATAGCACTGCCTCCCGCGTTTTTACCGATTAGGCAAGTTGCTCAACGTTGATCTGTCCCGACCTGAACAGGTGGGAGGATACCCGCTACATGGAAGAGCCAACAGACATTTCGTCTACGCATTCTAGACTGGGTGAGTGTGATTTTTTCGTGATTGTAATCGCCCTCAAATTTGTGTTGAAACACTGCATCAGACAAAATTAACTCATCAGAGGTCAAGAAAAGGATCTTAAGAATATATATTCGCTGTTAGTTTGGGTGATTATAGGGTGCACGTCCATCTTTTGAGGCAAACTTGTCATCCGAAAGTTTCCAGATCCCCGCAATGGCGGATATACATTCATCAAAAAAATTACGAATTCGGGCAAGTTTTATCAAACTGTGCGCCTTAAACACCTAAGAATGTCTCAAAATCACCCAGACTCTACACATGAGATATACCTTCACTGAAAATAATTGCTAAAACCTCGCTTAACGTGTCGCGAGTGCTGAAAGCAACAGTTTTGGAGATCGTTTTTCTGTACATCCTGCTCACTCCTGTAGAAATGTACAGTAAAGCACGTATACACGTGCAGTGTAAATGGACACACGAATGTACACACCTTCTGAAAATATTGTCAGCAAAGGTGATAAGTTTTTGTTCTGAATTATGACAATGAAATTCATAGACTATTAGCAGGTAGTCAGTGTCTGTTGGTCTGAATAATGAATGATAAAACTTCTGGTGAAGTTAAAATATTTCCTCGCTCTGTTTTACAGCCTGACGGGGATGATCAGCATCTGTTCTGTTCTGCGACCGCATCAGTCACGGATATAGGAGCCTTGACCACGAGGAGCTGATGAGGCAAAGTCGTATAACCGTCTTAACCTTGACATCGGTGCAGTGCTGAATTTGCCGTCCGAAGACAAACCAGTATAATATTCCAGCCGTATTTCGTTCTTTTCACTGTAATACTTATACTTCAAAAAGACTGAATAAATAAACCTACTGTGGCAGTTAGTTTAAAAAGATATTATTGCATTTTACGTTTTTACTCTTAGTGCTGATTGGTCATACCCCTTGGGCCTGGCCGTAACCTTGCATACTGGTTGTCTCGATGCCGTATGCTATGACCATGTATATATCTACTGGACTGGTTTGTTGCACCATGTCGAAGGAATTGTATGTAGAGATCAAGACACTTCCCTCACATCACAATCTACACCTCAAAAGAATGGTTGTAAAAATCCTTGCCATGATTCCCGGTTGCCCCTGTGTTGTGACCATGCATGCATCAATGACCTGGGATGTTGCAACCTACACTTCAAAGGAATGCGAAGTCTAAATCACATTTATTTTTTGTCCCCAGGTTGTGACTTTCCTAACAGCAATTGCAGACCATATCCCTGGTGACAGTGTTTTGTCATCTTAAAAATGAGCACCAGGACAAAGCACCAAAAACCTGCCACTTAAGATCAGATCAGAAGTTACCTACGTGGTGCCAGTACCCATGATTGACACCTAGATCATTTGAAGAAAAAATTGGCAGCAGAACCATGTGTGCATGGAGGGAGGTATTATAATATAAATACTGTGGAGACGCAATGTATTATTGGTCGTCCCAACATTGGGAGCTTTCATCCCCACCAGCCATATCAGATGGCCGACTGGATTCCCTCACTCGACCAGAAAACTCATCAAAAGATACGAAAGATGTTGAGATTCAGATTACATTTGCTTGTTGTCTGCTGGATTCTGACCATCCATATGCTGAGTTGTTGCAGTCCCAGAACCATCGCTAATTCTAGTATTTATGATGCACCTACTGTCACAACCTAATTCAGCTGGTTATTCAGGGTTATTTGCCTCTGATTTATCTGGTTATATCCTGGTGCAAACCTAATTTCTCAACATGACAAAATACTTTCACCAGGGATATGGTCTGCAATTTGCTGTTAGGCGAATTGCCCAATACTAGTTCATTAATGCACCTTGTAAATTTTGTTGGTCGAATAAATATTCATATTCATATTCATATTCATATTTGATACCTGAAGATTACAAATGCAGTCCCTGAAATAGGAGTTTTTCTTGAAAATCTGGTAATCTTTGAGCTCCACTTCACTGGAAGTAATGTATTTTGGCACTTTCAACCCTATAATGAGTTTGAAAAGATATATTTTAAAGGTATGACATAGGTTGCTAAGGGCAAATATGTCCTTATAGCAACCGTTTGTAGGCAGTTGAGATAAAGTCACTTTTTTTCCTTAACAGGCAAATTTTGCAAGTGGTAACAGTTGAAATATTGTTCAGTATGTATATCTACATCAAATAGTGCAAAAAATAAATAGTTACCAAGTGGACGCTACAAAAATTGTTTATTGAGCTTATTTTGGGGTCATGTCTCATGGTCTATAACTATAGATCCATGCACCTGATTGGGAACAACCTTTACATAACGTGGTGTTGATCGTCATCACGTCATCATACATTTTTACATTAGTGTTCGTAAACGTTGTTCCCAATCAAGTGCATGAATCTATAGGAGCAGTTATTGGAAATATTCCATACAATCTCAGCCCTGTTGGAGCGTGCAAAAATTTACACCATTTATCAGACTGAACCAAGGGCAATGGTTTAGTAGCAGTCGCTTGTCTTTCCATTTATACAAGATTCAGACCTCCTGATGGACGGGAGACAACCAGGTATTGGTTGTCGCACCAAAAACCGCGGAGATGGAGCTAAAACCTAGGACAGGTGAGATAGTAGACAATCAATATCAACAGTGAGGGATCAATTTCTATTCTAAAACATCTCAAATTAAACAACGAATGATGTGATTTTTGAATGCTTCCATAATTTGTTGCAACCCACCCAAGCGGTTTTGGCTCCCTAACCATAACTGTTGAATTCAAAACGAGGCTTGGTTGGCGCATAGTAAATTTTCATTGTAAAGTGTGGTTTTAGAATTTCCTACCGGTTTTTCCATTCCGAAATCCGCGGCGAACTTCTTATCTATGAAGATGAAATCTTTGCGGCCAGCAAGGAGACAGTGGAACTGGTGGTCACCGTGATAATGGAGGAGAGAAAGTGTCCCTCCGCTTGACATCCAGAGCTGCGACTCGTGAAGATACTGACTGACAGTACCGCACTGGAGAACTTTCGGAAACTATAACAGAGGAATTAAAGCAAGGTATCAAAAAGGGCTGCCAGACAGTCGCAATAACGTAGACGTTATTAATTCTCAACTTACAATAATAATAGCGTTAGCGTTAAACGAGACAGCGTGATCGTTCATTTGGAAATATACGAATCTTGGTCCGACCGTCTCAAGAAGCACTGGGCCCGATTAAATCAAAACTAACGCTGTTTGTTAGAAGAAATCAATATCTTTATTTTGAGACCATGAAAGCAAAGATTTGATAGGATATGACTGATTACTTTACCGATATCTGAAGAAAACACCCCAATTACGTAATTCCTAGAGAGACCTTTAGGTTTATTCCTTTATGATAATAATCATGTCAGATAATTGTGATCAACGTACGGGCATATCCTTGCGCATCTCCTGTGGAATGATAGTTGAAAGATACCAGTCTTCAAACTTGTATTCCTTGAGGAACTTCTTGAGCTTCAGTAGCTTGTATTCCTGTCCTGATGATATGGCTCGTTTGATCGTCACTCTCACTTTCACATCGCCGTACCTGTGTCGATTAAAACATAGCCCCATACAATAGGCACGTTGTGATTCTAATAACAAGAAAGGCGAAGGGAAATTATATATAACATGGATATTTCAATCTGTTGGTCAAAAGGTACACTCCGGATGCAGGTTGACCGGTCTCGTTCCTCACCCTAACCACTGCGACAAGTGGTGAGCTTTTTAGAGGTTTTGTACCGACGGAATTATATTTTGTGAAAATTTTTTGCTTATAAGCACAAATAATGTTTAAAGTAGCCGTGTTCCCAGTTAGTTTCTATGACCTGAGATTTTATAGAACAAATATTTTTGCATTTGATCGTGTTGTTTGTTGTTTATTCACATATAGGTCAAATAACGATACAACGCAGTGCGTACGTATACCATCTAAACCATGGGATAAATGCAGCGCAGGAATGAAGTGTATAAATATCAGCTACGCTATTTTTTATGCCAAAGAGGTATACGTTGAGCATTCTGATTCGGTGACAAAAAATGCCCTTACAGCTTCGTACCAACAGTACCCAATTGGCTAATCATCCAGCCGCTCGCATTCCCGCAATTTATGGCAGTCCATAAGGAGATCAAATTAGGATGACGCAATGGGCTGCCCAGGGACTCTATCAAAAGTCGACCACTCCCTAAGCTCTGTATAGACGAACAAGACTGTCTTCTGCCGTTCGTTTAAAATTGGAAATTTGCAATTGAAATTAAAGTACTGTATATAAATTTCGCTATTGCCGTTATGTACATATATCGGGTGGCCGAGAATTAAAGAGTACACCATTTAACTTAGAATAATTCAAAAAGTCTTGCACCTATAACTTTGATATTTTACAGGTAGTAAGATAATTATGTTTGACAAACTTCACCCCAAATTGCAGGCCCGTAGCTCCGATGGTATTAAATAGCATGAGTTTCAAAACAAATTCTCAAATCATATTTTGCCGGACATGGATGTGCGTGGACGCACGTTCCTGTGCGGGCACGCCGTTGCGTCTAAGCGGGATGACACCTGTCAATCAAGTGCCATGTGTCAAAATATTTGTCAACATTGACCTTGGACTCCCTGCTCATTTTGGATTTGATGCCTTTCTGTGGATGCTGCAAAGATGGTTTACTCTGAAGCCGATAAAGCTGTCATTGAGGCCTGTTTCAGTGAAAAAAGTTTGGGAGCAAGAAGAATTGTTCGTGGTAAAGGATTGAATATTTCTTCGGTGCATCACCTCATCAATGGGATTAAAAAGATTTTATCAACAAAAAGAAAGCCTGGGAGTGGTAGGAAGCGCACTATAACGACATATGAAAACATTAGTTGTGTTGAAGAAGTGATCGTTTCTCAAGAAGACAAGCCCGGGACCAAATAATAAGTCCCAGCGACAAATTGCATCTGACCTTGATGTCAGTCGGACATATGTACAGCGAATGGCGAATGAGCTGGATTTAAGTCCTACAAGAGGATCAGAGTTTCAAGAAGGGATGAAAAGGTTCGCGGCAAACGTAAGACGAGTTCACGCAACCTAAATGATCGATATTACACGGAGGATGTGAAAAAGATCGTGTTTTCGGACGATAAGGATTTTACTTAAATCGTCAAAATGACAGAGTTTATGGTGTTCAAAAAAAGGATATTCAAAGTCCGAGGCTTTTTCATGAGTGCTCTAGATTTTCTCAGAAGGTAATGGTGTCGGCTTGGGTCAGTTGTAGAGGCAAAACGGACATTTATTTCATCGATACCAAGACAACGAAGAACAACAGTTTACTCGGAATGCTCCATGCTACAATCGGTAAATACGGGAATGAGGAATCGACCCGACCACATGGCAAGAACAGTCACTTGTACTCTTGAGTCCGCACACAGTTACCCATGAAATTCATCAGGTCTCACATTAATGGGTTCAGAAGAAAGTCCGGAATGCAATAAACAAATGCCCAGATAATTTATTGCCACTCAACATCAACTAACCCACAAAACAAGACCGGTGTCATGTCAAATTTGACAACTTTGTGCTGTCTGCCATACATTTAGCAGTATTCGGGACACTTTTCATCCAGCTAGGTTCGGTCACATTTTTTTGATAATGACTTGGGATAAGCTCTCAGATGTACTGAAGATATTTCTACACAAGTTAGGGAGATGGCCAGAACATTCTTATTAACCCTTTGTCCTTGAGAGCTCTAAGAACCGAAAAAAGTAAGAAAAATGCCAAGTTTTACCCTCGCCTAAGTGACTTACTTTGATGCTGATTTTCATGTACAGCAAAGTGCAACAGCATTTCTCCATACAATGCATAATACGTCTGCACTACGGCATTGTTTATCAACGCATTGATATTTTTCGAGACCACCAGTAATTACGAACGGCGTAAGCTTACATGTAGACCCATTTGATTAGATATCATCTCAAAATAAGCTTTCAACAGTTTGAAACGAATTATAATGTAGTTCTGGAATGGAGAAGAGTTATCAAACAACCATAAAACCTAGACTTTAGGAGAATTAACGTCTAGCATACATGTACATAAAATGTACTACAGATATGCCTGGGTTTTTTACCATTAACTTTTTAGTCAATTCCGGGCAGGACCTGGTACCGCGCTTTTGATCTGCGAGTGATGGAAGTATGGCCGTGCCTTTTGACTCTGGAGACCTTCTCCGTATGAACGTTCACATACAGAACCACACAATGATGGTCTAAAAGGTGTAAATTTACTTCGTTTAAACACTGGGGACGATAATAAACAGAATTCAATGATACGTAAACTGTATTCTAGCGTTTTTGGTTAACAACATGTACGTGTGCCTAATTTGAACTAAGTCTTAATTGTCATTCCCGAATTTCTTTACACTCTCTTCGAAATAAAGGGTTTATGAGCTTCTGGAAAACACCAATATGCACCCCGAGGTTTTTATTCGGAAAATGAAAAAAGCCTATCGATTTTGAGATTGTGAATACCTATAAAATATTTTCAATTCGCTAAAAAACTCAATGGCGTGCATTTTCGTGTTGGCTGCAAATACTGAAAAACCTTTACTTCTAAGAGTGCAGGCTCGAAGGTTTTAAGCCGAGGTTGATATCTTACGTTTGCTTGAGGTAATCATCCGTCCAAATGTCCATTTTCTCCGTGGGGACTGCCTCGTGGAAAATGATAGCTTGTTCTTCTTTGACGTAGCCGTGGTAGAAGGCAAAGCTCGAGGGCAGGCCTTTATATTCGGTGATGCGGCGTTCTGGCCTCCTTTGGAAGCCTGAAGAATGAAGATACAATGCTGAAAATACTTAGGATGGGGTGATTAAACCGATGACCGAAGACTGAAGACATAGATATAGATAGCGCGTAATAGAATCCTTTGTTCCCCGGGCCAGGATATTTCAACCTCCTACACCTGTCATTAAGGCCATTCATTGAGGTTGTAGGAGATGGAGGCACGGAAAGTATCCAATAACCAGGATACAGACAAATCAAAACAGCACTTTTCATTATTCAAATGATAAGTTATTGTCTGAAGACTTATTTCATAGCAGAAAAGTACTAATAACTCTGATTTGATGCGAAAAATCTAACTTTATTTGATGACTTGATTTTCCCTTGGCCGTGGATCGAGTTTGTTTACAATATGCAGCGCCATCTTGGAAAAGCCGTGACGTCACCGCGGTATCCTCCTTGGGACGTTTTCAACGGCTATGAAATTGTAAGACTCGTGAAAAATGTTTCAATCAAAATTCATATTTTTTATCTAAGTTTTCCTCTTGAAAGGTCTACAGTATCAACATACATGTAACGGCAACGTGTTCACCACTATTTACCTTGACTCGTTTTGCTGGGAGTTCTTTTTCGGACTTTATTGGTGACATTTACTGAGTGAGCGCCAAGTAATAGGTGATGAAAAGAAAAAAGACAAGCAAAAAAAGCAAAGCACTTTCTTTACTTCAGGTTTACTTTTAAAATGTTGGGTACATTTAAACAAAACAGAATTTTCGGATAACTCTCTCAGACGATCTTTTACTGCCCTCCTTCTGTGTGCGGGGGCTCCGTTATGAGTCCACTAGATACATCTGAACTGCCAGTTCGCTTGTCGTCGTCTGTTTAGATCAAGAAATAGGATCACTTGGTTGTGGACCATGTGGCCCCCCAAGATCCCTGGATTGGACCCCATTCGGTAGCTTTGTTTTGTCTGGAGCTATTCAAAAGTGGGTGTTCCCAACTCCTCCAGCACATTTTGATGACCTTGAAAACAGGATCACTCAAGACAATATTGGCAGATGATTCGCCGGGTTGTGGGTGTCATGAGGATTCAGGGGAAAACATTTGCCCTCATCGAAATGGTGATGTGGAAAAATGGATTATTCCTATTCGTATTTCAAATGTTCTAATATTGTTTCAAACAAACCTGAAGTAAAGGAAATCAGTTGTTTTTTTTCTTTCCAGCACCTATCAGTTGACGCAAGTCAGTTTTCGTCTGCACCCCTCAATACCTCCTGTGCATGCCATGCATGTAATCTAATGAGATGCTGTTGACCAGTACCAAAAGGTGCAGGATGAGTTGCTGCGTAAGTAGATGTAGAGAGATATTGTATGGATTGCAAAAAAGGAAATAATGAGGCTTTTTAAAAGTAAGTACAGTTTTTATTGACTCACTCTGATCTACTGGTTATGAGGTATCTGGTATGAGGTATGAGGTATAAATGTCCATTTCTGATTGCTTGTCGTTCAAATGAAGTCATCACATTCCAATTATTGTCAATAGCATATTACCCTTGTTAAAATGGGGTATACCTTGAATTGCATTGGCAGACAGATTGAACTGCATTGAAATGCTAATGCAGTCATATTGATTAATTGAAAATATAGTTTACCACAAATGTGGTCAGTATTTGGTGCCATTTGGTGTCTAAAGTTCAACTTTACCCTTAGAAAGAAATCCAATTGGACCCATCCAACTGACCGTAACGCCCACGTGGAGACTTATATTAATACCACATCCATGAATCTCAATAAGGCCACAGCCAGCAGGTTCCAGGATAACATGACCACTGGTGAAAGACAAGCTCTCAACTCTCTCAAACAGAACAACGACCTCACTATCAAAAGAGCTGACAAAGGTGGAGCCACCGTTGTCCTCAATACCAATGACTATACAGCTGAATGCGACCGGCAGCTGTCAGACACGAACTTTTACAGTAAACAACCTACTGACCTCACCCGCCGCCATGAGCTACAAACTCAACACTTCATCCAAAAAATGAAGGATGACAATGTCATAGATGATCAGAAGACCTATAAATTTCTTAACCCAACTGATTCTGGGACAGCCCAGTTCTACTGTCTCCCTAAAATCCATAAAAAGGATAATCCAGGGAGACCTATAGTGTCAGGTAATTCAACCGCCACTGAAGCACTATCTAAATTCGTCGACCAACACCTCAGACCCCCGGTGTAAACTGTACCCACGTACATTAAAGACACCACATACTTCCTTAACAAACTCAATGAAATTCAACAAACTCAATGAAACTAGACCCACCGGACCCCACAGGACCTAGCCATAAACCACTGTTGGTAACTCTTGATGTCAAATCATTATACACCAACATTCCTCATGACGAAGGCCTCATTGCAATGAGGCAGTTTCTCAACACTAGACAAAACCCAAGTGTCCCCACTGAGACTCTAGTTAAAGCAGCAGAACTCATCTTGAAGACCAACAACTTTACTTTCAACAATGAGACCTCAGGCACAGCCATGGGGACCTCGATGGCCCCCTCCTATGCTAACCTATTCCTAGGGAAATGGGAAGCTGACTTCCGGGACCAACAGACTTACAAACCTGAAATGAATAGTCGGTTCATCGATGACATCATTATGGTTTGGCTTCATGGCCGAGAGAAACTTGACGAAATCATCAATGCAATGAACACCCAACATGCCACCATAAAATTCACTTCTGAAATTAGTGAACTCAGCATTAATTTTCTAGATGTCACCGTGAGCCTTAACCAGCAAAACCAACTCAAAACTGATCTCTTTGTCAAACCCACGGATTTTCATAGCTTTCTACATTCATCCTCTTGTCGCCCAGGCCATACCAAACATGGAATAGCCTATAGCCAAGCCATCCGTATTCGTAGGATCTGCTCGAATATTACAGACTTTGATAAACACTGTGCACGTTTGATCAGGATGCTACACATCAGAGGACATAAACTTTCATTACTAAAAGATTCTATACAGAAAGCGCGTGCTTTAGATAGAAATGAATTGCTCAAAAAACAGGCCACTATTCAGAACAATGATATCATACCCGTGGTCACCACTTTCAACCCTACTCTACCAAATCTCTAGACACTAGTAAACAACAACTGGGACAATTTAGAAAGCTCAGAGAAAATGAGACAATCACTTGGTTCCGCCAAACCACTCATTAGCTATAGGAGATGTAAAAACCTCAAGGATATCCTCACAAGAGCTAAAGTTACGCATAAGGACAATGGACATGATAGAAATCGTCAATCAAATCAAATGACACTAACATTCGCACCCCACCCGCAAAGGGGCACAGTTAGGTGCAATTACAATAGATGCAAGAATTGTAAATTCATGAAGATATCTGATCACGTGACAAGCAATATAACCAACCAGAAACATAAGATTAAACAAAGGATAAGTTGCAATTCGGAAGGGGTTATGTACCTCATTGAATGCACCAAATGTGGTATACAATATGTAGGCCAAACATCCAGGAAATTGAAAGTTAGACTGAATGAACACCGATCAGATATCTCCAGGAATAAACAAACTTCGGTTGCTTATCACTTTAACTCCAATGGACACAATCATGTCGATCACAGTCTACGGACTTGAAAATCTCCCCACAGCGCAATGCAACGAAAATCGTCTGCTAGAACGCGAGTCTTACTGGATCTATACACTTCGGTCCGCCAGACCTCTTGGTCTAAACATAATGAACCAACTGGTCTCTGTAATTGAACACTTAATAATACTTACTATTTGAGTCGTTCCGATGGCGTTGTGTGCACTATCTCTCCCGTATTCATGATTTTATTATCATTTTTATGTCATGTATGTGCACTTTTGCATCATTTACTTTGTACTTGATCCGCCATTTTGATAATCACATCATGTGACTTCGGACTAGGAGATCCACCGGAAACTCCCGAAGCGTAAACTCAACAGTGCCTTCACCTTTGACCCCTGCCCTCCGGCCAATCAATGACTTTGTTTATTTTAGATGTCAACAAATGGACACGTGGACAGGGAGTCCCGGCTTTTAATGACGTCCGTCATCACCTCACGTCTTCTGTTTTACTTGTATATAAACATATATTTCCTGTCTGTACATTAGACTTGGAAAAAGAAATCAAAATATCCGAAACGTCGTCTATTTTATACAAAGTTGTAGTGTTGTTTTTTATATCAATCTAAAGTTCAACTTAGGCCCGCAGCACACTCGCCGCCAACTTCGGCGTTCACAGGCGTTTTTTGCCGCAAGAGTCCTGAACGCCTGAAAAATCCCTAGTCTGCTACAAACGGCGTCGGCGAACGCGACTTGACGCCACTTGCCGCAACTAAACGCCAAATATCTAACATGTTTGATTTTTGACGCGTGTCGCCGCGTTTGAACGCAAGAAGAAGCCAGGTGTGCTCCGGATGGCCGCATGAATTGGCGTCGGCGGCGAGGCTATGGCCAATCAGCTTGCGTCTTGATGTCACTTGATTTCAAAATGGCAGCCTAAAGTGGCGGAAAAGACGCTACTGGACGCCGATTCTGGGCAGGTGTGCTCTGACCGGGATTCACTGGCCGCCAACTTTGGCGTCGAGAGGCGTCAGCTGAACGCTTCTTGTCGCCAAAGTTGGCGGCTAGTGTGCTGCGGGCTAAGGGATGTCGAGGACTCTTGCCGTATATTATTACTCTAGTTTCGCCTTTTTATGGTGGGTTCATTAACTTCAGGGTCTACCTACATGGATTACGACGAACGGCCCATACTAAATTTAAGTCCGCCCTCTTCACATGATTGGATGAATTGTCGGTCTGCCATGAACCCATTGCTTGGGGTTTCGGGTATTGTGAAATAGATTCGACTTTTTAAGGAGAGGTGAATTGAACCCAGTCATGCCCGTGCATGGCTGAAGGCAATTTATTCTGACTTTCTACAGGGTGTTTCCAAAAAAGTGAAGAGTGCAATTTAAGCGGGATCCACTGTCGCGATTTTGACTTGCGTCGGCGTCGCGCTTGCTTGCGATGGAACAAAATGATCAAAATGAATGGCTCAACGCTGCTGACGCCAGCTTATTTTAACTACCGCAAGCGCGTCACAACGCCGTCGCAAGCGAAGTGACCGTGGATTCCCCGCTACACTCTCGGTCTGCCAGAGACCACTCAAAAAGTGAAAATGGCGTTCAGTTAGAGGATGCAGGTCTGTTTGAAATTCAATACGTATTTTAACTCACACTTTAGAACAAGTGAAAAGGACACCAACTTTGGACTGAGCGAACCTTTTCATTATTTTGCGAGTTGTCACTGGCAAATTTAATCCAATCTTTATTAACTTCTAAGTACAGTTTCTCATTCCTGTAGGCCCACATCTTCATAGCCAAGCAAATCGATGAATGCTATGCCATCTTCCTCTTCTTCGTCCAGTTGAGGAAGTGGTCCTCCTTCAATTTCGCCCATGCGGAGGGATGCTTCAAACCCGCTTTCGATCACTTGGGGGGGTTACAGCGTCCGAGGCGTTACTGAGAATGGTGACAACATCATTTAGTTCAATACGGTTGCATTGTCCTGCTGCGTTGGTATGATGCGTTTTCCACGACTTCCACTCCTTACGTGCGTTGGACTTAAACGATTTCATTACTGCAACGTCTAGGGGCTGGACCAATGATGTACACCCTGCTGGTACAAAGTGCATGATTCCACCTAGCTCCGTTACTCGCATACCGAAGTCTTCAGACCAATGGACACTATAACGATCCAGTATCAAGATAACCTGCTCTGCTGGCTGCCTCTCTAGGTACGGTTGATAGACTTCCTCGATCCAGTGTTCGGCTGTCTCTTGTCTTACCCATCCTGTGGCAGATGATGTAACAACCACATTAGCTGGCATATCTTGTGCTTGAAGGGCTGCTAGCTGTCGTACAAACCCACGACGCGGAAACGTTATGTGGGCTAGCATCTTATCACCACTGGCCGCAACGCAGAGTGTCACAGTGCACCCTAGTTTAACATTCTAAAATACCTTGGTACCGTAAAGTCAACTTTTAAATGGAAAATGCATAAGCCTCGTTCTGAGAGCGGAGTGTTTTGGACACGCAACCAAGATGCTCTACCAAAGTTCCCTCGGGTTGCACTAAAATGTGGAACCATGCACACGTCACGTCAATGGAATTTCAGCTCACTTCAGAAGTTTGAGGCTCTCAAAACACTGCTTCAAACACAAATCAGTCAAGGAAGCATCAACCACCCTAAGTTTTTTAATGAGCACTACACATATTTGCCGAGAAAAACGCTCCAAATAGCCCATTTGCGCGGATTTTAGCATCACTTGAGCGAGCCGATGCGGACTTCCTATGCGCGCTGTACAAAATGTACATGTCTCATTTTCTGTAACGTTGCCGTAACATAATGTAAACAATGGCGCTACCGGCGCTCCGGCCGGGCCGGCGATGGATGGAATTTGCCAAATTCGCACATATTCAAGTTATTTTCGTGGCTTATCTTTTTAAGTTTGAGGTATTTTAGAATAGAAATTGAACCCTCGGCTTCGGACCTTGGTTGAGTTACCAAGACACTCTCGGGTGGAGCTAAAATTTCGTCCAAACCCTCGCCTGTCGGCTCGGGTTTGGACTGTATTTTAGCTCCACCCTCGAGTGTCTTGGTAACTCAACCAAGGTCCTCCGCCTCGGGTTCAATTCCTTAATTCGATCGTGACGTACGTACGTCAATGGAAGCAGCACCTTTTCGGTTACACGAGTGCATGGGTCTAAAGCCAAAAAGAATGAAAGTTTCGTCCATGTTAAAAATAAATCACATTGCGATGTTGAATTGATCAATAGTCCCAGTGACTTCATTGCGGAATACCTCAATTCGTATTGCAGCATCGGCTGGCAGGGTTGTAGTGTTTTTGTTCACTTTACGCAGTGTAATCTGTTTTCTCTTCATAAAAAGTTCAACCCATCCAGCCGAGGCTTGAAAATCATGTAAGATTGGTCTTGTTTCAACGATTTCATTTCGCCGGGCATCTGTCAGACCACCCCACCAGGCATGGAAGAATTCCAAAGCCTTTTCTTGCAAGTCCTGTACGGCGACGGGTAGGCGTATTTCACGTTGCTGGAGAAACCATTCATGAAGCTCATTTTCAACTTGAGGCCAGCAACCGATATCTTTCGGTTTCACCCTTCTACTTCTTCCTTCATTCCCTTGTTGTCCTCGTTCCAAGCTTGGTAAGTCCCATTTACTGAACGTGTGGATCGATATTTTGTAGTGGTTCGCGTATTCTGTCATGCTGGCCACCGTCCCATTCAAAAGGGCTGTCTGAAAGTCCTCTAGGTACCGAATTTTCTCCGTGACGGAAGAACTCCTTCTTCGCTTCGGAAGAGGTTCATCTGCGTTGTCCATGATGTCGGTATATGGCAGAAAAAGAGGCCAAGCCTGGTTTATAAACTCACCGGGTTATGAAACATAGGCCTACTTAATTCAAAAGATGAAATCGATGTATCTGACACTTCTATTCCATGCATAATTTTATGTTGCCTTTTTGGAGTCAGACAAGTACAAACAAGGTTATAAATTCATTAGATTGATTGAATTGCCCTCTGAAAATAAAACCTCATTCACACTTTCCAAATTTCCTTTCATTCATTTTTTTCAGAAACACCCGTTGAAATCCAGTAATTGGCGTCAGTTTTCCCAGAAATCATTTGAAGCAAGTTTACATCCAAGTTGGAAATCTACAAGTAGTCATGTAATGTTTGATGCCCATGTCCGCACGGCGCTCCGGACCTCTGACTGACCATACATGCTATATGCACACAATAGCTATAAATTACCATGATCTAGTTGGTACAGGAAGGGGTATGGCCTGAATATATGGAACCCACCATAAAAAGGCGAAACTAGAGTATTGTATCAGACTGACGAAAGAAATACGCCAATATGCAAGCAACAGCAAGGGCTAAGCCTGTCGGTGTCCTGTTGTTCTGCACATAGTTTGTGTTAACTCAAGGCCCATGATTGGCGCCCCATATTTTGACGTTAAAGCCACATGAGACCAACAATCCTGATGATTTTGGTGCAGCTGTCTTAAATTCCCCCCTGGAAAAACTTTGCTTTCTTATTTTTGTGCTAGATTAAAGTATCGTTCTATAAAAAACTGATGACAGTCAACACCACAAAGATTAAAGTGCATGATATAATATGTTGTCCCCGGTACACTCTTTCCTGGGATTTTAAAATATTTTACACCTGAACCCCCAATGGACTGATTATATATTCTCCACTTTTGTACGATGCGCTGTAGTTTACAACAATGTCCATCGGTCCCTATTGTTGGGCTGTTGTGTTGCTCCACCGACGCGCGTTTCTGCCCCTCTAGGCTTCATCAGGGTGGCTGGGGTTGACTTGCATCTGTCTTGTTCGAAGTTCACAGTTTGAATGACATCATGACTCAGGGGTGGTTTCTCAATGACGTTGTGACATTATAGACTTTGTTGCGACTCTGTTGTTGAAACATTCTGTTGTAGTCAAGCAGGTGGGCTGTCCAAATGGCACATGTTAAGGAGTACAGGATCAACCGATGATACACACGGACCAGACAATAAAATCGGAATAGTAGAAGTATTGTCTGGTCCGTGTGTATCATCGGTTGATCCTGTACTCCTCAACATGTGCCATTTGGACAGCCCACCTGCTTGACTACAATACAACAAAATGTTTCAACAACAGAGTCGCAACAAAGTCTATAACGTCACAACGTCATTGAGAAACCACCCCTGAGTCATGATGTCATTCAAACTGTGAACTTCGAACAAGACAGATGCAAGTCAACCCCAGCCACCCTGATGAAGCCTAGAGGGGCAGAAACGCGCGTCGGTGGAGCAACACAACAGCCCAACAATAGGGACCGATGGACATTGTTGTAAACTACAGTGACGGTATCCAGTTTTACTTCTACTACATAATTAGGCATGTCAGCCACCCAATCCCGGTAGACAATGCCAATATTGGACCGAAGGCGCATGAAGATCCCGATTAAAACGCAAGCCCAACTGACGGGCTCGCCAAACTGGGTTGATTTTTAGTGCTGTTCGGCCAGCGCTGGGTCTCCAAACTGGACAAAAAATGATGCAAGTTCGGTCAGCGGTTTGCCAAATATCCCAAGCCCATATACGCGTGACTCGTTAGCAAAACTTAACCGTTCATACGTACTGATGATGATCATGACGTCACATTAATGACAGCCAAATCGTTACAATCAAACTGTTGTGGGATTTTTTTCTTGACGCCAAATGACGCCTAGTGGCTCCTTAACTCTTAATCCAAAAGTCTTTAAGAAAATGATAAATCACTGCATGATACTTTGGTTTTTGATGCATCCCAACCGTGCAAAAATTTACAAGGGATATGTATAAACGTTTATATTCAAGATGTGTATACTAACTCCTCGATAATCAACTTAAATTTTTTTGCCAATCTAATATAACCAACTACGCTCGTAAGCCTATGTCATATTTCACAGCCGATTGCATTCCTACGATGCATCGGGTGTCCCAGAAAAAAGCGTCACAAGTTTTGACTTGCCAGTGTAATAACGCAATACGCGGAGTGCCAAATTCTTTGAAAATTCACGGGGACCAACGTTAGGATAGTGTGTGCATGCCCTTAAATAACAAATCCATCTGATACAAACTCCGTGAGTACTACAGAAGTTGCACAAGATGCACGCCAAAGATCCACTTTATTAAAAATACATGTATATGGTGCAAAAAGGTTTTTTAAACTTTAATGGAGTATTACTTAAAAAAGCAATATCATTGGATGCCGTATTTAAAAACTAGCAGCAATAGGATTTTGTCTCTGATGAATTCAATATTAAAAATCTGTTTTCTTAGCAGCATCCTGTATTAGACCAACCAAAAATTTAACGTTAAAACAGCCAAGACTGCTTTTTTTAACTTGAGGTGTAACACCATCTTTTTGATCAACTTATTTGAATTTTCGAGACAAATAAGTTGATCAAAAAGATTGTGTTACCCCTCGAGTTTTTTATCATCTTCGCGACGATCAACACGGCTACCTTGAATATCATCAAGACTGTTTTTACACCCAGAAGTATTAAGGTAGCAGGAAGGGATGGGCGTTTGAGGTTTCTGAGTGTGAGGGGGTCTAGGCCTAGTGGTGTCTGTTGACTCTCTTAAAGCACAGTCAACAGACATGTGGTTTCAGTATTAGGTCTTTCATTGTAACATTGAGAAACCGTAAGCAATTTTGGTTAGGTCCGTCATAACATAGAGTGACCCAAACACTCTCTTGACTACGGCGGCCGCCTCAGCGCCACTACGCGGGGCCTAATCATATTAGGTCTCACTAGCCAGTGCGGAGGCCAGGCCTACCTGCCTCCAAAAATGACGCGACGTCATTTCATGCATAGGCCTACACCTGTTCCAGCGGCTGTAGACGTGGCAGTATCTTACTCTCACACAAACCCATACATTTCTGAATAGCTTGTCTCTTGTAGAATACATCTGGCCAAGTTTCAACGTCGTCTAGACATACAGTCATGCATAGACTGATGCAGCACAATGCATGAGACACCCTGTATGTTAACGCAAATTTGAAAAATTTCACCTCTATGCCTTATAGCTTCAAGATTACCAAGGATGCTGAAAAGAAAAATTTCATACACATCTACTCATCACCTTGAGAAAGCGAACTGACGACTTTTTAAATCTTTTATATAAAAATAGGCTGTTGTTGCGGCTTTTGTTTGAGTTTTTTTCCCTCGAAATTTTACCTTGAGAACACGTGCAATCTCACAGGAACCAGTCGATGTCAACATCCTCATGAGCTATAAAGAGCATGCGGGGCCTGCTCACCGCGGAAGTGCGCAGAGGAAACTGGTATTTTCCTCAAATAATCGTCAGAGCTACCCCTTCACAAAAAACATCAGACATCTAGTGAGACCTTAGGCTAAGTAGCTCCGTGCAATATGCACTATTCTGGGAAAACTCAATGTGGAAGTATGCTCATTAGCATAATCTATTCTTAGCTCAAGCTCGAGGTAATCTTGCGCAGTGTTTCTTCGGCCCAGGTGGAAAACGTCTAGGTCTAGTACAATGAACGCCTGGCTTGCGCCAGACGAATTAGTGAAGAAGGTCTGGTTGCGAGAGACTACTGTGATAAAAATGACCATTTGCAAAGACTCTGTGACGTAGGCATATACTTTTTACAATTAAAAATGCTCTCAAAAGACGATAATGAATGATTATTTATTAACATTTCCTGAACTATATACCTTCTAATTATCACTTTACATAAATAGGTTGGTGTTAGATCGTGTGCTTTTCTTTCCTCGTGACAATATACAGCAAAATAGTTAGAAACCCATAATCGCGCTTTAAGTCCATAATGAGATCACGCCGACCCGTTATGAATGTTTCGCCAGCTTCGCTATTTTGCCGCTACGCGGCGCGTTGGGTCTTTGGGTCCAGTATAGGCTCAAAGGGACAACTTGGGCGTGTGATTTACTTGTCCAGGATCGAGGATAATACCCCTAGTGCTTGACACCATGCGCCACCACTTATTGTATTAAACGGATGTTACAGTATCACATTGATGCTGTGTATAATATAACGATTTTCGCCAGTGTTATGAGGCATGCAGTTTTATTGGACATTGTTTGTGAATTTCCGGCATGCAGGCCGTTCTAGTGCAAGGTTTGGTGCAGGTCAAATGATTTTTCAAGGATCCTGTTTGGAGAAGTCAGTAGCGGTACTGCTGGACTCCATTTCTGTAAGAAAAACCAACATACATCAGCCCAACTTCGCCCTTTAATTTAGTGACCCTAAGGACGACCAGAAGATTATGACATCGGATTAGATTCAGGGTAGCTCTTACTTTACAACTTACCTAAAGGTCGAAGGTGTCCCCGCGGTATATATTCCGAGCTATGTTCGCCAAAAGGTGGCGGAAATATTGTATCCATTCCACTGTCTTTCACAAAGCCAACTTTACACCAAGTCGGTGTGAAAAGGACGATAATGAATAAAGGAAATTGTAACTCCATCACTGACAAATAGGCCTATCTTACAAATCGAAATCGTGCACTTCCAGTTCCGTCAAAAAATAAAGGTGTCAGCGAATTCACCACAAAGGTGAGACTCGCCCTTTGCACAAGTTAGATGTTGTGTGGGTTCGTTGTAATTATCCTCGTCCAATATTATCCAACTCCAGAAGCCTAATCGTGCACCAAAATTCTAAATATCTGATCCTTATATAAAACAACTTTCCTAAATTCACAATATTCGACAGAATTATCAATGATCAGTATGTACGTTCATGTTCAAATCATTGCACTGATTTAGATACTGATAGCGCCGATTCATGCCACGTAAATCATTGTAGACGTGTAGATTTTGCTCTTGTTGTCGTATAAAGCATTATTGTCATTTTCCGATACGAGCCAGCTGTGACCAAGTGGCACCGCCATGTTGTCCAGCCATTGACCCGCTCCGCACGTGCGTCGAATGCGCCCGTCATGTGGCAAAAATGGCCTCAACACGATTTGCATAGCATATTCAAAAAGTTCTGCTTATCACCTCTTTCCGCACTTATTTTTGGTAAATCGTAATATATCTGATAGTTCTTCAGAATATTAATTTTCTTCACCTTTTCCAGCATCCACGTACAGTCTACATGTAGCTCATATCACTAACAGCACACTCCATACAATACGTAGTATCTTTCAAACCTTTGCACCGTATTCAATGCGATAGTCATATTAGCAGAGATTTTGTTTAATCATACATCGTATTAGCAAGTTTTTTTCATTATATGATCAGCCATGTTTAACATTACCCAAAAAAAAATTTGTACTTTTTTGAAACATTTCGAATGATAAAACACAAAAAATTATAAGCATTTTGGCGTTTAGTTCATTAGAATCGAGCAAGCTTAAGTGTTCCCTAATAGAAATAATATCAAAATGGCATTTCCTAAATTTCTTAAATCTGTCTTTGTAAATCATGACAATGTATTAATTTCCTTCGCAATTAAGCCATCTGGACCCTCAATGTATTGACATTGCTAAGCTTTACAGACCCGATACATTGACGAAAAGTACATCATGCATTTGTATGCAATCTATTTCAAAATAATTTGATCGTCTATGACTCACTCATAAACGGCATCGGTAACGAGTTAGCGTGATGGCACTGACCATCGCTATTGCTCGACGCAAGGACCCAACGCGCAACGTAGCGGCAAAATAGCGAAGCTGGCGAAACATTTATAACGGGTCACCGTTGCCTATGGACTTATAGCGCGATTGTGGGGTTGTAACTACAGTAGAACCTCCATTAGCGGACACCTCTGTATCAAGGACACTAGTTTTGGTCCCAAACTGGTAGTTTTCAGTGACTTTGACCTCTCTAATCAGGACACCTCTCTATTGAGGACAGACTTTGTCAGTCCCATGGGTGTCCTTAATAGAGAGGTTATTCTGTATTTTGCTGTATATTGTCACGAGGAAAGAAAAGCAGGCGACCTAATGCCGACCTATTTATGTAAAGTAATAATTAGAAATAAATAATCATTCCATATCGTCTTTTGAGAGCATTTTTAATTGTAAAGAATATATATGCCTTCGTCACAGAGTCTCGACTGCAATGTTCATTTTTATCACATAGTCTCGCGCAGCCAGAAGTTCTTTACTTATCAGTCTGGTGCATGCTTTGTACGAGACGTTTTCCAGCACGATGTGCATGGGCAGAAACAACACTTGCGCAACGTTACCTCGAGCTGTGGCTAATAATAGATTATGCTAATGAGCATACCTTCCTCATTGTGTTTTCCCAGAATGGTCCATATCACCGGAAGCTCGGACGGCCTACATCAAGCTAGCCCGAACTTTTCCAGCCCGAAACAAGCCAGCCCGAGATTTCATCCCGAGGTTTCATCCCGAATCAAGCCAGCCCGAAATTCCAGCCCGAACTTTTTTACCCGAGTAACCATAGTTTACTCGGGTTGGCAAATATAAAATATGGAATGCAGGTACATGCCACCGCGATGATTCCTTTGAGGCGCCAGTGCCCATCTCCTGGCTGCGTAACAAGAGGCCCCTATACCATTTGCTCAGCTGGGATTCATAACAAGATGTGCTAAGGTCAAACTGGTCAGCTGGAGGATCTCCGATAGTATAACAAGAGGCGCCAATGACCGTTTTACTCTGCTGACATTTATTTTTTTGAAAAACAAGAGGCCCCGTGCCATCTACTCACCTTTGATTGATCTTTGGCATAAATATGGACACTGATGCCAACTGCTCGGCTGGAATTAGTTTTTTTTTCTATAACTAGAGGCGCCAGTGCCTATTACTAAGCTGAAATCCACTGACTAGAGTTCCACGTGCCGTCCACTCAGCTGGGATTGATCATTAGCATAACAAGAGTAACAAAGGCCTACTGCTCGGCTGAAATCGTTTTTTTAGTATAACAAGAAGCGCCAGTGCCCGTTACTCAGCTGAAATCTATTTTTTGCATAACAAGAGGCCCCTGTACCGTGTGCTCAGCTGGGCTTCATCTTGGCACAACAAGAGGCTATAAGAGCCTACTGCTCAGCTAAAATTGATTTTTTTTAGTATAAGAAGAGGCACTAGGGCCCGCTACTCAGCTGATATCTATTTTCGCATAACAAGAGGCCCCCGTACCGTATGCTCAGATGGGATTCATCCTTGACATACCAACTCGACTCGGGGATATGTCCCCGAGGTTTTACGACGGATTATTATGCTCAGACTACATGCCTATCACCTCCAAGTGTGCTAGACCCCTGCTGATTGGACAGTTTTCGAGATCTGAGTACTTTTATGCCCGCCTACCCTTCTCGACCGGGGCCGATTTTCAACTCGGGGATGGGCTTCACGCAAAAGGTAAAAGATGTCCCCGAGGTTTTACGACGGATTATTATGCTCAGACTACATGCCTATCACCTCCAAGTGTGCTAGACCCCTGCTGATTGGACAGTTTTCGAGATCTGAGCACTTTTATGCCCGCCTACCCCCCTCGACCGGGGCCGATTTTCGACTCGGGGATGGGCTTCACGCAAAAGGTAAAAGATGTCCCCGAGGTTTTACGACGGATTATTATGCTCAGACTACATGCCTATCACCTCCAAGTGTGCTAGACCCCTGCTGATTGGACAGTTTTCGAGATCTGAGCACTTTTATGCCCGCCTACCCCCCTCGACCGGGGCCGATTTTCGACTCGGGGATGGGCTTCACGCAAAAGGTGAAAGATGTCCCCGAGGTTTTACGACGGATTATTATGCCCAGACTACATGCCTATCACCTCCAAGTGTGCTAGACCCCTGCTGATTGGACAGTTTTCGAGATCTGAGCACGTCTAGCCGATTTTCGACTCGGGGATGGGCTTCACGCAAAAGGTAAAAGATGTCCCCGAGGTTTTACGACGGATTATTATGCCCAGACTACATGCCTATCACCTCCAAGTGTGCTAGACCCCTGCTGATTGGACAGTTTTCGAGATCTGAGCACTTTTATGCCCGCCTACCCCCCTCGACCGGGGCCGATTTTCGACTCGGGGATGGGCTTCACGCAAAAGGTAAAAGATGTCCCCGAGGTTTTACGACGGATTATTATGCTCAGACTACATACCTATCACCTCCAAGTGTGCTAGACCCCTGCTGATTGGACAGTTTTCGAGACACAGTGCAGAACACAGCCGCGTCAATGGCAAATCAATCATTCAGTTCCATAAAGTTCCAGGTGATGGCAGCACCGTCGTTTTGGTCGCGACCCCTGTGGCTTTGGAAGCTTCTTGAAAGTACGGTTACCGTCAGGTCCTGCCATCAAATCTCCTGAACGGCGTGGGGAACTAATATAATGGCGGATAGGGCTGGATTTCTGTGTTTTTTCGATCGAACAATTGCCATTTAAGGCTATTTCTATGGATCCAAAGGTGATTTTTTTGAAAAACGGAAGTAGTTAAGTGCTTGACTATTCAATCAAAGCACGACTTATCCAAGGGGTAATTGAAAAAAACGAAGAAATATGTGAAACATGGCAGGCACTGGTCAACCTGTATAAATTTACATGTATGACATCTGTAATCAAGACGAAAGAAAAATATAGCTCAAAATTTTTAGTCCCTGTCCGAAGTTATGTAAGTGTCATGGCTCATGCGTAGTTATGTAATATACCCGCCATTTGTAACCGCCATTTACGTGACCTTGAGCATTTTACATAGTGATAGTATGTGACTGTGGGTCTCATTCTCTTCATTCCAATGAGTCGGGCTTGGGCTGCACCCTGCTCTCGGGCCTTTTTGGTCCTCATTTCATTTAACTATGCATTGCATTCCAGGTATTCAAGGGAGGTGTTTGACCTTGGTGTTGTATGTACATGGCTTAGTGCATTATATGCATTGTGTGTACTATGAGTAGGCCTATGCTAGTGTATAGGCGGAGTTGAGTGTATTAATGCAGTGCAATGGCCAATGCAGAAGACTTGAAATAAAATAGTGAAGGAAATCATTTAGCATAAGCCTGAGGCAAAGTTTTGCCAAATATTAAATTTCACAGAATAAACCTTGTGACAACTAAAAACGATGAATTTTCACTTGACTGGCACGGCAAACCATTGGACCCTAGGCCGGGTTGCCAATGGCAATGTCAGTCGATGATTGAAAAACAACCCATGAATGTGTGACCAAAGACCCCTTGCAATGACGTCTCGATTGCAGCCATCTTGGGGGGGCAGATGTCGACCTTGATCTTTTGGGGGGCAGATGACGTCGGCCTTGTTCTTTTGAAGACTTTGCGTCAGGACTTGTGGCGTATTATATAGCCGTATACTGTTTGCGGCCATCTTGGGGGCATTATGACGCGTATTGCAAACACTCTATACCATTGCTTGGGGGCGTTTTACCAGAAAAAAACTAGCTGATAAAGTACAACTGTTACTGTATATTATATTTAAAAAATAAAGCCTTAAAAATGACTAGGTTTTAGGTTTAGAGCATGACAACATTTGCCACGGCTTTCTTTTTTCCAGGAGGCGTCGTGCCTGCGAACCCTCAATGTCATGTTTTTGTCAATCAATGCTTGTTCATTATTTTCCAGGTATTGGTGAAAACAATATGAGGGCCATCTCAAACATATAGGCCGATGAGACCATAGAGTTGGGATTTCCACCTAAAAAATCAACAGAAAGTAGCAGTTATGGCGAGTAACATTGAAGGTACAGTACCACCTATAGAGATATTGTATTAAGACAGAAAGAAAAAGTTAAATTTTGTCAGAATCTGTAATCCTCTCTGAAACCATTTTGTTGAAGGAAATTGTATGATATGATATTCACTCCAACATTTTCATTATACTTTAATTCCTGGGCCTCATTTTGTCTCAGTTGACGTAGAGTTAGAGTTGATTTTCTGGGTCTACTTATGTTGTGAAAAAAAGGAATGTTTTGCGTGTTGTTCATATCTTTTCACCCAGTTCGTAGTTGTGGGGTTAATTGTCAATTTTCAACCATTTATTTCAGAAAATTCACTCTCGGTCTCAGCAACGGGTATTCGAAAACCCTGGATCAACAAACACTGGACTGGACTGGACTGGACTGGACTATGACTCAGCGCCCTCCACCACCTGGATTTTTCTAAAAGTTATACAATTCCCACAACCCTGCCGAATCTCTTCCCGCCTAATTCCATCATCAACATCATGAACATGGCGTCACCCGAAAAGTCGCCCGGGTTTTATCGTAGATTTTACGATAATTGGCGACGACAGAATAGGTATGGTTATGTATTATGTAAACAGAAATATGTACAAGTGCCTGCTCTAGACATCTGAGTGATTTGTGGGTCTTGACATGCCATTAACATGATGAAATTGGCAGATGTGTGCCACCGGACCGGCCTGATAATATCGATAATTCATCGTAGTGTATCGCCTACACTCATAACATGGAGGTTTACCTCCGAGCTTATAATAACTCGAGCACATGGCATAGCCACGGCGAAGATGGAATTGGCCACTATAAGTTTATCAGACTGATACCATGTCCCATTTCCCCGTCGTTTCTCAATACATTGTTGTCGCCATGTTGATGCAGGCGATGGTGAGCAGTGACGTTGAATCCAGTCCAGTCCAGTCCAGTCCAGTGTTTGTTGATCCAGGGTTTTCGAATACCCCTCAGCAACATATGATTGGCAGAAGGAGGCATCGCTTGTTCTCCAAAGGGTAGCTTTCTACAAAGGTGGAAAACGTAGAGGAGTGGAACCCTCTGTGTGGTTCAGAACACCAGGTAAGTTACTTGCTAAGGCTGAAATATCAATTGAACAGAGTATTTGGAGTTAGACACCATGTAGTGTGTACTTTAGCGGATGTCATGGAGTTGAGGTGACTGGCATTGATTGGTCTATGCATATTGATTCAATGGGTCATCAGATGTGATTCAACCCGGAGGGGCAAGGTTTCTTTCAAATTGGTCGGAATAGTGTTGAATTTCAACTCTCACTAAGCCAGCAAACTTTCAGTTTCTTGCTTTATCACTAATTTATTTTTGACTAACTGTGAATTTGTTACCAGTTCATTTATTGATGTTGTCTTTCAGTTGACCAAAGTGTTGTTCTTGATTATGTCAAGAAAGTTAAAGAACCCATGGACTTTTCTACTATCCTAGAGAAACTACAGGTAAAAAATCAATCAGGTCAAAAGTAATTGCCTGCATGGTTTATAGTCTTCCATTACCAAATCTGCTTTGTTTGCTGCGAATTCCTGAAAATTTAGCTGTCTTTCTTCACTCTACGTCACTGCTCCGCTCCACAGGACTTGTCCAAACTATTAATGCTCCCCAAACAAAACGTTCATTGTTCACTCTCTTCAACGTCCCAATTCCTGCCTTTGTGGACCAATTCCTGGGCATCTGGTCTAGCACGATCTATTAAGTCGTGGGATTTTGGTCCAACAATTCCAAGCCAGTGCAACCCATCTAACTAAACCTTGGTGTCTTTTGCCACACCCTGTGCTTCTTGAAGGAGTAGCAGGTGCGCTGTACACTGCTAATGATCTGCATTTCACTTGTTTACCATGGTTCATTATTTTCACTCTTTGTCTTGTTTATTTTCAGAATGGAATTTATAAAGATGTAGAAGCGTTTCACTTTGATATGCTTCTCATTAAAAGCACCTACAACAGCCCAGCTGACCAAGTGTATGCAGATTGTGAAACTCTATTCAAATATTATGAAGTGGAATATGGAAAGTTACTGAAGAGATTGGAAAAAGTAGATTAATCATGATACACCATCAAATCAGCTACAACAAACATGTGGTCATACTCACAGGCGTCCTCTCCTTTGAGTTTCTTTTCTCTCGTGAGCTACATGTAAGGGGGAGGGAGAATACACACTGTGAATACAGGGGCCACATACAGAAATAGTAATGGCATGATGTGATACATGTAAAATGAAATGGCCAGGGCCATTGTGCTCACCTCATGTGGAGGAAAGATGGATAAAGAGCATGGTATTGTGTCATGTAGTGTTAGGTTTGATGTAGGTCCAAGCAATTACAATTTCCCCAAAATGGCCAATTTACAGTACATTCGACCTCTGTGACCTTGAAAAGTAGGTCAAATCAAAGAAGACCCGGGTGACACATTGAATGGTTGTTAGAATTAGATGTACCTATGATATAAAATTGGTGCCAATCGGGCAAGTCATTACTAGGAATAATGGCATTTTGAAGAATTTAGGATTTGGCCCCCTCCCTGGAGGCCAAACGGCAAATCAGATTGCACCAAACTTCGGTACCTAAGATCACCTGACCAAGGGGTACATGTGTACTTAATTTGTGATCAATAGTCATTGCAGTTAAGAAACGTGCCATAGTTACGGCCTGACGGTGAATTTACGCCATTTGACCTCTGTGAGCTTGACAAGAAGGTCAAATTAAAAACCTGTGTGACATATACTGTATGGTGGTTAGATGTACCCATGATATCAAATTGGTGGCAATCGGGCAAGAAGTTAAGGAATAATCACATTTTTAAGGTTTTTGGATTTTGCCCCCTGGTGGTCAAGTGGTGAATCATATTGGACCAAACTTCGGTCCCTGAGATCACCTGACTAAGGGGTAAATGTGTACCAAATTTGGTATCAATAGTCATTGCAGTTTAGAAACGTGCCATCGTTACATCCGAACGGCCAATTTACACCATTTGACCTCTGTGACCTTGAAAAGGAGGTCAAATCAAAAACCCGGAGGATATATGATGCACCTTTGCTAGAAGTACCTACCATATTTTTTTCAAAATTTCCCGACTACTATTAAGGGGGATATTGCTTATTTTCACTTTTAACGTTTGGCCCCCTGGTGGCCAAACCATGAAACGAATCGGACCGAAACTTGGTCTCCAAGGTGTCATTACATAAGGGTACATGTGTACCAAGTTTCAACTCAATAGCTCTAACAGTTACGAAACGTGCCCTGCTAACGGACGACGGACGACGACGACGACGACGACGGACGACGGACGCCACGGTATGGGATAAGCTCACCTCTGCTAAGAGGTGAGCTAAAAAGCAATGGGTGATACAGAGATACCCTTCAATGAAGTTGCGCCTTTCCGGGTGCCAATGTCTGGGCATATCACAAGCAACGACAACATCATTATTCCCAATGACGAATCGAAAAGGAACTATTTACTAGTATTTTCCTTGCAATTTTGATACCCGCGATTAGATTTCAGATGATTTTAATTTAACAAACCACAATGATGTCCAATTCAAGTGGATCACATAGTGGTGCATTATAAGTATAGTACTGTATGCTTTCATGCAGACAATTCACAGTATGGTATAATAACTATGTTCGTTTTGCAGGTTAAAACTGCTCAGAATCAAAAGATATGGAATATAGGCTCCTTCATGCATGCAAAGAAAGTTGCACGGGAAGATGGTACATTGAAGATTGTCGGTGACCAGATCAATAAAATGGAGGCTACAATAATGGAAAAAGAAAATAGGATCCATGAACTTAATGCTGATGTACGTATTTTCATTTGAAAATTTTACTGTAAGCATGTTTTTTTTATAGGAAGGAATTTGCTTTGGATGGTTGCAATGCCTGAACTTGGCTTTTTGAAATGTGACAAATCTTATATTCTTATGAGAAAAAAATGGTGTCCAAAATCTTTGAGCTGGAGAAATTTTCCAAAGTTTACAAGTTGATACTCACGAAACGAGTTATTGGGTCACTATTACTCAAGCTTTAATGACCTTGTCAAAAAAGCAAGTAAGCTGAAATGAAATTCTGGACAGGAAAAATCCAAAATAATGACTAAGCTGGTAATAATGTGCTTTTGAAAAGTTGCCAGTGTGTCACATTCCATTAATCAGCAACATCGAGTGCAGGAATCGGACAAAACTGAAAGTGCATGTCGTGATTATGATATTTGTATTACAGATTGCATGGCGCGAAAGGATCAACTGTTCCTTCAAGAACCACACAACAACAAAAGAAAGTGCTGTCCAGGTAGATGTTCATTTAAAACCAACGCAAGGTGCAGTGCCAACTATACCAACACGGGTTAACCAAGCTAACTCGGAGTCCGTAAACATTCATCCTCACACAGCCAGACAGAGAATAAAAAAAACAATTCGTGCTGTACAACATATTCATGGTGAAAATCGCCAAAGTGTGGTTGATGGACTGTGGCTAACGACAGTACGGACATTGACACGAAAGGAATTAGAAAAATATGTTGGTAGAAGTAAAAAGTGTAGAAATCTGAATTTGGGAAGAGTGACCAAACCACATGACCGGTTTTCAAAAGAAAATATTGTCAGAAGTGTTAGGAATTTGTACAAGGGTGGACTGATTAGCAGTCGCAAGTATTCCAATATTGTGAAAGAAACCAGTGCTACGTCTAAACCAAAACTTGTGCCATACAAGTCACTAATAGCAGAACGTAAAACGATTCAGTCTCGGCTGGAGGTTACTAGGTTTTCTGATGGCGTTGATGCTTGTTACCGCAATTTTGAAACTGCTCTATTTGAGGTTGGTGCTGTTTATCTCAAGATAGATGAGCACTTGATGTCAATGACAGGTTCAGGGTTGAACTGGTTTAACCGCAATCGTGGTCAGTTTTCAGTTGCCCTTGGTGCTGATGGTGCTCCTTCTGGTAAATATGGTACTAGTACATCCCTACTGTTCTCTTTACTGAATGTTGTTGACAAAGTTGCAAGTTGTGATCACAACTATTTGCTATTTGGCGGTAACGTGAAAGAAGATGACGAGAGCATCATGTCATACCTGAGAAATCTTGTGCCAGAAATACAGAAAATTGAACAGAATGTTTACAAGATTGGCGATACTGATGTTACTTTCAGTTTAGATCTCATTCCAGGTGATAACAAATGGCTTGCCTCTATTTCGGGTGAACTTTCAAATGCCGCAACATATCCATGTAGTTTTGCAGATGTGCACAAAGATGAGTTAAACAAAGTAGATGGTATTGTTGGTTCAGAGGGCTATTGGAAGCCATGGGATTATGAAAGACGACTGGCCTTGGCAAAGAAAGTTGAAAAGATGAAAGAAAACAATGCATCCCGACCTATTATTCTGAAAGAAATGGCAAAAATGAAATCTAGGCAAGAATTTGTTCCGGTTCTGGGCGAGTACATTAATAAATGTATGATAGATCCACTCCATATGAAGAACAATATGTGTCGGCAAATGAACGCATTAATTGTCAATGAGGCCATTAAGAGAACAGATGATAGCATCTTGAAAGGAGGGCTACAGTCTCCTAAATTTGGCACTTCACCTCTAGGGAAATATTTCCATGCCCTGAAGAATAATCTCAAAGCTGGAAAATTGTACATCCAGATGAAGAGATGGTTTTGCGAAAACAAGGCATCCGATTTTTCAAAGTCCTGTAAGATTAGGTTTACTGGTGAAGAATCGCTCAAGTTCTGCAGGGAATTCTATCATCTCATTGCGGCATGTGTTCAGTCCGATGGACAAACCCCTGATTTCCAATCATTCAGGCTGTTGGTCCTTCACCAAATGTGTTTGGTAGGAAGAGATGCAATAGCCCTCATGTCACAAATGAAGTTCTCAATGTATGACTTGCAGTGCCTCAAGGAAAAGTGTGAAACATACCATAGAATTCACGCAATGTTTCTTGCTCATGTTTCATTAACAACCTGGCATGCTGGCTACATTGTCCCTTATCATGCTGGTCTTGTGTATCTCAAATTTGGCACAGGATTGGGTATAAACACACTCCAAGGTAGAGAGGCAAAGCACAAACAGATTGCCAACTATGGTAAGTTTTCCACTCCTGGGAACAAGTGGGAATGCATATTTCGACATGAGATCGCACAACTCATATGGCTTCCTGATAACGATGCACTTGAGGAGGCGAAACATATAGAACGGTCTAGGCGAAAAAAAAGTAAACTGCATGTCTATCTTGAAGGATCGTTCAAAGATGATTGCTCTTGTCGACCATCTGATGATGTAGACTCTCCCTGCAAATACTGCAGTCACCCTTGGAAGAATTTGATCATTGATTCTTGCAACAATGGTAAGATAACTCCTGAACTGAAAAGGGTGCTTGAGAAATTCCATGCTAAATTGCACTGAAGTATTGAACTGATGCATCCCTGCATGTACACTCTGGTAGGAAAGTAAAAGGACACCAAATATATCTCAGTATTTCGGAGGGATTTATGATTTAATGGTAACTCTTCCCTGACCCTGTATTTTGTGGTTTTTACTCCGTGTCCAAAATGGCTGAAAGTGATACTGATGATGATTTTGAATAATGAATGTATTTCACCTCAAATTTGTGAATGATGAACAATGATCAAATGTTTAAATTAATGATGAATATCCGTCCAAATGGTACTTAAGTGTTGATTGTTTTACTCCTGCTTTTTTCGATATAAATACATGTTGAAATTCAATTTTTGTGTTGTTCTTAAAATGGTCTTTCCACACATAGCATCCCATGATGATCCATGACATTCCCAAACACCTTGCAATTCATCAACTATAGGGCCGTTTAGACGACGCGAAAAAATCCGGATGCGTCCCGAATCCGGATTAATTTTTCGTCGTGTAAACGCAAAAAGATCCAGATCAATGTGGTTGCATCCGGACTAAAAAGGTACCATCGCCTTGGGTGGTTTTAAT